>NW_007726814.1:315852-372369 GCF_000696425.1 Galeopterus variegatus | reverse complement strand
CGGCAACGGGATCGCAACCCTCGGTGTTGCTCCCGCGCCTCGCTCAGCCAGTGAGCGGGAACCGGTCTGTATGTGGGATCCGAACCCTCGGGCGGGAGCGCCGCCGCGCTTCCCAAGCGGCGCACTATCCAGTGCGCCACCGGGCCGGCCCATATAGTCAGGAATTCTGAGGAAAAAAGTGTCCCAAGGGAGTGTCAAGACTGATCATAGTGAGAATAGAGTTTTCATGTATTTTTTATATTACTAAGTATATTTTTTGGTAGGAATTTGAAATAGTTAACTAATCCTCACAGTATCCTTGGTGGTGACAGTTGACATAAACCTATTTTGTTATTGGAAAAGGAAATTATGGAGTTTATTTCTCACTCAAATTTGTTCAGCAAATAAATAGGAAATGGAAAGAATATACTTAGCATCTGCTTCTTACTTCAGAGCTTTATAGGCTGTTCTGTAGTTATAATCTGAACCCTTGTATGGTTTTGATGGGAAGTTGCAGTGGGATGGTGGAGAGCTAGTGGTGGTGGGTAGGGAGAGACGGTGTGCTGCCAGACAGACCTGTCTCAGAATAAAGAGCAGCAGGAGGTTTCACTCGTTTGAGGAGATTGCTTCAGCCGACTCTCTCCTGTCAGGACCAGCACTCCAGACATTCAGGAGGGGCCTGGGAGTGTCTGAGGCCTTTTTCCTAGAGGTGGTGCTGCAGGTGTCCCAGTGCCCTGACTCCCTTTCTCCGGGTGGGCTGGAGCAGAGGGATTTCCTCTGATGCCTTTCGTGGGATGACACATGAATGTGTTCTGAGAAATGACGGTTCATGACAATTGACAGCAGAAGTATGCAGTTTTCCTACAAAAACCGCAGGCTAATTTACCTTTAGGGAAGAACAATTACTTTAGATTTGCTAGTACTTTCCTGGTAATTTTACATTTAAAATCAGAGCTTCACTGAATTACTTGTATGACGTAAGTGTATTTGGTTTATTTGGATAATCAATTTTTTATCAATTATCTGTTTTTTTTCAGCGTTGGCTATTTTTCTACCACTGGAAGTGTGAATTTCAGAGGAGGACAGCTATACTTAACGTATTTCTAATTGCAAAATTAGTGAGGTTGGCATCTTAGAGTGGAGGGACTTTCACCATTCTGTTCAGCCACCTTCCCACCTCCCCACTCTACAGATGAAAAACCAAGAGTCAGAGAGGCTGAGTAACTGGATCAAAGCCACACAGCCTGGTTCACATATTTTGCATATTTAAAATTTTCAAGTTAAAGCAGGAAGTGTTTGATCATCTGTACTGAGTGTTAATTGTGTAACCAAGTATTGTACTAAGTGCTTTATGTATACAATCTAATTTAGTCCTCATGAATTAGAGGTAGGTGCTTTTATCTGTATTTCACAAATGAGAAAAGGAAGTTCTAGAGCAGGTTGAGTTACTTTGGGGTTCTCAGATCTTCAGTGGGTTCATAGTGTTCTATGTAATTTTTTTCCTGTCGATTCTTTCTTTAAAACTAACACCTCATGACCACCGCCATACTTGGAATTCACCAAGCCAGTCATAGGCATGAGAGTGAACCCGCCTGTGTTTGCTTGTTTCTGCTGTGCGTCTGCACCCATCTTCTGCCTGGCCCGGGGAAGAGGCGGGCTCCCGGGCTTTCCCCACTGCCGCTGCCTATGCCACCTCTCTCCCCCTTCTCACCCTGTCAGGCCCATTCCCTGCATCATCCCCTTTCTTTCTCCCATTCTTACTCCTCTTCCTCTCTTTTAATTCTGTTAGCATTTACAGTGATCTGTAAGTGTCCGTGGGGGTTTGGTTCCAGAACCCCCCGAGGATACGAAAATCCTTCCATGTTCAAGCCCCAGTGTAAAATGGCATGTAATAGTGTATAACCTACACACATCCTTCTGTAGATTTTAAATCATCTCTAGATTACTTGCAATACCTGATACAACGTAAATGTTATGTAAACAGTTGTTATACTATATTTTTATTTGTATTATTTTTATTGTCATAATCTTTCATTTTTACTTTTTTTTGTTTTATTTTATCAATATACAATGTAGTTGATTTTTGTGTCCCTTTACCGATTCCTCCCTCCCTGCTCCCTCTCCCCCCTCCCAGCCATCAACATCATATCCATTCACTTGTCTTAACAAGTTCAAGGAATTGTGATCGTTGTATCTTCTTCCCTGCCCTTCCCATTTGTTTGTGTATTTATTTATTTATTTTTAGCTCCCACAAATAAGTGAGAACATGTGGTATCTCTTTCTGCGCCTGGCTTATTTCACTTAATATAATTTTTTCTAAGTCCATCCATGTTGCTGGGAATGGTAGTATTTCATTCTTCTTTTATAGCAGAGTAGAATTCCATTGTGTTTGTATATCATTTTTACTTTGTTGTTGTTGTTGTTGTTGTCCTTTTCGTGACCGGTAAGGGGATCACAACCCTTGGTGTGGTGTGGTCCGCACTGCGCTCAGCCAGTGAGCGCACCGGCCAGTCCTATATAGGATCCGAACCCGTGGTGGGAGCGTCGCTGCGTTCCCAGTGCCACACTCTCCCGAGTGAGCCACGGGGCGGGCCCCGTTTTTACTTTTTAAAAAATGTTTTCCACATGCAGTTGGTTGAATTCACAGATGCAGAACTCTCAGATATGGAGGGCTGACTGTATTTGTGTATTTTAACTAACAAATGCTTATATGGTGCTTACCAAGTGGCAGGCATGGCTTTAAGTGCTTTACAAATACTAATGCGCTAATTCTAATAACCCTCTGAAATAAACACTCTTATTATCCTCATTTTGTACTGAGGCACAGAGAGACTAAGGAACTTGCCCGGGCCATGTGACTTGTGTTTGGACACAGTCCTGTTTCCCTCATGTTGTGTAAATAGATACTAGCGTTTGATCAGAATGCTTCCGCTCCTGCCCAGCTTTCTCTTCACCTTCTCAGCCACATGTTGGGAGCGATCTTTACTGTCTTTCCACTTCTCACCACCATAGCATGAGTTTCTGCCTCCACAACTTTATAGCAACTACTCTTGACAGAGTTACTGGTGTCCTCCTTGATGGACACTTACCTTCTTATGTGCAGCATTTGAATGTGTTGATCACTTCCTTCTTAAAGCTGTTTCTTGGTGCTTGCTTCTTTCCGTCTTGCTGGCTGGCTCTCTGCCTGCCCTGTGACTGTTGGTATTCTTCAAGATCGGTTCTTGCTCTTTTCTCTTCTCTACCTGCTCTCTGGGTGATCTCGTCCACTTGAAGACTTTGCCTTCCTTCTGTTTGTCAGTGACTTAAGCAGCCATGTCTTCAGCTCAGCTTTCTGTCTTGAGCGCCTCGTTTATATCGTACTGTCTAGTAGAGAGCTCTAGGTGGTTTTCTCTACTCCCTTCTCCCATCCCAAATAAATCCTGCTTCTCTTCTGTTCCCCACGTTCCAGTGAATGTGTTCTCTCTACTCAGTTACCCAAGCCAGAGTCCTGGTTATCATCTTTGATTCTCCTTCATCTAGAAACCAACTCAGATAGTCTGGCAGTTCTCTCTTGAGTATGTCCCTCTCCTTTGTGGCACCATCATCTCATTACGTGAATTCCTGCGAAAGCCTTCTAACTGGTCTTGTACAATTCCTACTCTTCCTGTTCTATGCTGAGCATTTTAGTAAGTGCAGTTCTTCCTAAAATGTACATCTTTCTAAAAAGCATAACTTAAAAACTTTGCAGTGACTTCTTTGTGAATTTAGAATGAATTATAAGACCTTCATGATCTGGCCTTCACTTAAGCCAGACCGCATTTGCAGGCATTTTAGTATAATCTGCTTTCCTAAGCCTCAGGGGTGAGTGTTTAGTCCTCTACTCACCTCTTGCCCAGCTCCTCTGCATGCTGTGTAGGCTCAGTGTAGACAGAGTGCTCTAAACCAGCACTGTCTGCATGTTCTGTCATGATGAAAATGCTGTTTGCCCAGTTCACTAGCCACTAGCCAGATATGGCTGGCTGTTAAGCACTTTGATATAACTAGTGTGATGGAGGAACTGAAATTTAAAATTATCTAATTTTAATTAATTAATTTTTGGGGGGGGGACGACATAGAGAATTTAATTATTATGTTGAGCAATAAATTCTTTAAGTTACCTTAATTTCCAAGACATTCAACAATTCTATTAGTTGAATTATGAATAAGTAAATAAAACCTCAAAATGTTTGGAGAGCCCTTACATAAAAGTCAAAAGATTAGAAAAAATTTAGTACCCTGGTGCCTAAGCAATATAATTAAAAGCAGCATTTAAAAAATTAAGATGTCTTATAAAGTAGAAGAAAACACCAAGGCAGTCACCCTTTTTCCAAAAAGCTTTCAGATCCTAAGTGCATTAGAAAGATTTGCATAATTGCTATATTTTCTTATATTTTGTAAAATATTTTTTAAAAAGTCAGATTATTTATATTTCTAGTTTATTAGGAAACATTTTGAAAGGGCCAATGCTCTTGTTTAAATGATATTTATATGTCACAACCTATAGTAAAGATAGAAAGTAGAAAATACTGCTGGTGTGGTGGGGACAGTGAAACATTAAAATAGTTAATGGCTACCATTTATTAGGGCTTATACATGCCGGACACTCTACTAAATAAATTACACACAGTATCTTCTTAAACTCTCAGTGCAACCTTGAGAGGTGGGCACTTGTTATGGGCTAAATTGTGTCCCTCAAAAATTCATATGTTCAAGTGTTAACCCCCAGTACCTCAGAATGTGATCTTATATGGAAATCAGATGGTTGGCAGATGTAATTTGTTAAGATGACATCATACGACCGTAGGGTGGGACTCTAATCCACTATGATTGTTGTCCTTATAAAAGGGAGAATTTGGACAGTCTTATAGGAAGAAGGCCACATGAAGATGAAGGCAGAGACCTGCAAGCCAAGGAATGCCAAAGACTGCCAGCAGACCACCAGAAGCTAGAGAGAGCATGGAACAGATTCTCTCTCACATTCGTGAGAAGGACCAGCCCCGCCGAGATCTTGATCTCAGACTTGTAGTCTCCAGAATTGCGAGATACAAATTTCTGTTGTTTGAACCATTCAGTTTGTGGTACTTTGTTATGGCAGCCCTAACAAACTAATTATGCTCCTCATTTTATAGATGAAGATTCGGAGGCTCAGAGAGATAAACTTGTCCAAACTCAACAGCCAGAAAGGGGCAGAGCTGGGGCTGAACTCAGGTCACTCCAAACACTGTTTTTTAACTCCTCCATTTTCCAAAAACTGGTCCAAGGACCACTTGCATATGCTTAAGAATAACCTGGGATATTGTTATAAGTACAGATTCAGTAACTCAACACAGACCCACTGAACATGAAACTGGGGTAAATGTGGCAAGAAACTCAACTCTCAATGGACACCCCTAATACTAATTTTGCTGAATTAGAGCCCTCAAATTCCTCACTATGATCTATTGAATTTGGGGTGATTCAGGCACTAGATGAGGAATAATTGATTTGTTCATCAGTTAGATGTTGGGCAAGTTTTTATCTGGACTTCAAATTCTGCTTCTGTTTCCTAAAGTAAGGATAATAAAATGTACCCTGTGTTATCTCTGGGAATCAAATTAAATCCCTTGAAAATGAAAGTTAAAAATTATAAAGGATTTTAGAAAGACAAGGTAATATTATAAGATATCTTTGTTCAGGTCATTTGATTGAGGGACTATGGAGACTGCTATTAATTACCCGTTCCTCTTGAAAGAGTAAATGTTAAGTCATCAGTGGTAATACTCCGGAAAGATTTGCTTCCTTTTTACCACAACCAGTGCTCTGCCTAACTGTGTGGTGAGAAGTTCTTAGCATCATCTTCTCTGTTGGATCATCTTCTCTTACATGGTCATGTTCTGTACTTCTTTGCAAGCTTTGCTCGTATTTTCTAAGTGTAAGGTGAACCTTCTCTTTGAGTAGAGAGGAATGAGGTGTTGCACCATTACTCATTGATGTGGGCTCTGCCATATTGCTGCAGGCATTGTTGACTGTGAGGTACTGTTATGTTATTATTTTTGTTCTGGTTGTAGATCTCAGGATCCCTTCTTGATTCAAGTTTCAGAGGCTGGGAAGTCCAAAGTCCAGGGGATGCATCTGGGGAGGGTCTTCTTTGGTGGTGGCTTTACAGCAGTGCAGGGGGGGGTCTCACATGGTGGAAAATGGGGAGCAGAGAGGAATTTTAATTAATTTAAATTTAGCTAGCTACTTGGGTAATGGGTACTGTACTGGACAGCACAGGGACTGTGGGGGTGGGGGTCCCTGTGTGCTTCTCAGCATTCTGTTCTTGCCTCTACCAAAGCACTTTCCCCAAGAGCAACAACATACCTGGTAGTGTTAGGGGTGGTGGTGGTGGTGTCAGAACATTCACAGAAAACAAACTCAAGAACTCAAAAAATGTTCATAGGAAGATGTAAGGATGTTACAGTGTCAAAAAAATCATTTTATGAAAAATTTATTTGGATTTATCAAGAATCAGCTATCTTCAACTTATTCACATGGTTACTTGTTTTATACTGGATCACATCAGAAACGCTTAAAATATAAGCTTTAACTGAAGGGGCCAAGTGAACCTTAACAGTCAGGATTTATTTCAAACATTTTATTATTTATTGATGACAGATAACATTATATTTTTTAATGATGCTTGATATTGGATTGTTAGCAAAGATTGGTGCTGCTTAAAATAGGCAAGAAAGCAGTGCGTGGAGAACTTTTTGGAGAAAAGATTTTCAAATGTTATAAGTAATAAATAGTGCTCAGTATGTTTCTTTGGTGCTCCAGAATGTAGATGGGAGGTAAGGCAGGGAGGAGAGATCGCTGGGTCCTTTTGCCCTGTTGATGGGAAACGTTCTAGGCCTCACTGCCCTGCTAGGTTCCCTCTGAAGGCTGGAGCAGGTCATTACACAAGCAAGGGGTGGCAAAGCTAGAAAAGTCTCATCAATGTGCTGTTCTTTTGAATGGCGCAGTATTAGTGGAGAGACAGAAGATGCTTAATTCCCCAACTCAAGCCACTCTCCTTCCTGTGTGAATAATATCTTAAGGAGCCAGTGCAGCTATTGATCCTTTATTGTCTTCATGGCCGAAGGAAGGAGTATTAGTAATATACTGAGATGTTATGTGATGGCTAATTCTACAAACACTTTTTAGGCACTGGGTCTGGCATTGGGGGTACAAAGTGATTGACATATAATGAAAGGTCCTCCTTCCTTGATGTACCCACCTACATGGGGATACTGGGCATATTTATAGAGACGTAACAGAGGGACATGGAAATGGTTTGTGATGAAAGACATATTGAAATATAGTTTATGTTCACAGGTTAACCTTTAAATGGGCATCATTTAAAGAAAAATAAGGAAAAATGGAAAGAATTCTTTCAAAAGTAAAGTAACAGTAAATTTTTCATTCAATAAAAAAGTTATATGTGATTCTGATAGATTAAAAGCTACTGACTCCCCGGTTTGTGTGTAGCCAATAAAAGTTATTTGTATATTAATGACCTAAGCAATTTCAAGTACAAAGTGGCATTTAAGAACTTTTACCATAAACTGTCTCACCATTTTAGGATGGCAGGGTTTTGGCACTAAGGAACCTTGGCAGTTGAATGCACAATTGGAATATGTGGCCTGTCAGAGCATTTTTTGCCTTCTAGGTATAAAATGCAGTCTGGAAGATGGAATGTAGGCAGTAAAGTATTTTATGGGATACTTTAGACACAGAATCTTTAAGACTATTTTAGAAAATTCGAGGTATGTTTGTCATAGCCACTGATCTCTACAGGTGCTAAAGTCTCAGTAGCACAGTGAGAGTTTATATTCTTCAGAATTGTTTTATAGGAAAAATAATGAATATTTTCAAATTATCTCATAGAAATGGGCATAAACTAGAGAATTTGATATGTTTAGAGATGCAGTAGATATGGGAGAGGAAACTTAAAAATGTGGGTAGACTTAATATGATGTAAATACTGTCACTGATGAAACTTTATTTAGACTTCCTTCTCTGGATCATAATTTTATTAGCAACTGATGTATTAAACTTGCTAAAACCATGCAAATGGGTGGGTGCAACAGTCTGAAACCTTAGTAAACTCTGTGTTTTAAAGTTGAGTAGGTGTCTGGTTCTTTTTATGATCTTTGATTAAACAAGGTACAAAATTCAATTATAAAGCTTGATAGGTAGCTTTTAAATTATTTTGATCATCCTTATGTGAAACACGTCATGTCTGATAGTAGCTCGTCTTCTCACTTTACTTACTTTTCATATAGTGTCTTTTACTTGCTAACTTGAGGTATACTTAAATATGAGGGTACTTCAAAAAGTTCATGAAAGATGTGTATTATCTTTTAATTCTATTTTTCCACAAACTTTTGAGGTGCCCTCGTACTGATCTGTGATCAAATGTATAGGATGTAGCAATGTATGACTACTTAAGTAGGATCCTTTTTCAAAATGAAATATAAAGTTTACCTGCAAGTTAGAATAATATTCTAATATCAAGAATCTTTTACATTCACATGTGTAAACTACTTAAAATGAGAATTGGCTAAGTCAAATGATTTTTAGGGGAAGTTCATTAGGCAGAAGCATGTCATTATAGTCAGCTTTCAATGATGTAGAATAGTGTGGTGGTGCAGAAAAATAACAAGGGAATTTGTTACAGAATGTATTGTAGCTTTTAAAAAAATCAGATTTAGCTTATGAATTAATTTGCTTAGAAAATTATAAAAGATGTTTCATGAGTTCATTTTCCCCATAGTACACAGCTGTTTGGGGAAAGGAAACCCAGAAGATTGCTGGAAAAGGAGAGAGGCCAGTTTAGGACTGAGCTTTTACTGTAGATGTAGGAAAATGTGAAGTTAAATATACCCAGTATATGGATAAAACCTTTGTCTTTTACCATTTGCTAATGTGAATGAAGGCATTTAATTTGGCAAAAAGATATAACAGGTGTGTTTAGCTGCATGGTATTGATAGTTTTGATTATGGTGCCGTTATAGAACCTATTTGCACTTAAAGTAAATATAGGTATAGAAAAATGTTTTCCAACTTCATTATAATTTTAAATAATAATACTTTTTAATAATTATTTTAAATAATTCCATCTCTTTTGTAAAATATTTCAAATATAGTGCCAAATATAATTTATTTGAAATAGAAATTTAATATTGTAGTCACTGAATAAGTTACATTTGTCTTCTTCTATTTTTTTCTTCCTGTAGATTTACCTTTTTGAGGTTACCTGCATTTTCCCAAAATACTTTCTCTAATACTCTTCCAAAGATTTCCTCAACCCTCCCTTATAGTTCGGTTTCATTTCTATGTTATTTCTCTAATGGGAATTTGAATTTTTATAATTCCTGTGTATATCTCTTCTGCATGCATGAAATGTGGTGCCTTAACAGCATTGAGATTAGAAGGCCTCCAGCTCACTGTGCGACCACTGCCCTTGGCATCCTGTGACACTTCACCAATCTTTGTGCTCAGCTTTATTTGTGATGGGTAAGGCTCCCTTCCCATCACATACATTCCACTCTAGCAGAGGGAACCAACAAATTATTTTCAGTTGTGTTGTTGCCCAAGGAGTTTTGTTTTTTTTTTTCTTTAAGGAAAAGAATGTTGGTAGTGTGTGTCAGAAAAGACTGTTTAACTAACTATACCCTTTCTACCCTGCCTTTCAAACCAGGCAGGATTGGGCATACTTTTAAACTCCCCCTGGAATATGAAAATAGATCCTTTTTCAGCTCTCTAGAACCTTTAAAAATGTAAAAGAATATAGGAAATTGCCAGATAAGTTAATTAATCAGTAACAGCTGCAGTAAGGATACAAACAGTGTAATTCCTGTGAGAGCACTTGGCTGTTTGCTGTTTTTTTCAACCCCTCAGCATGTTGTCCTTGTCCCACCTCTGGCATCCTCTCGTGGTTTGGCGTGGGCTGCATAGGAGTTGGTGATTGCCAGGGTTCCCCGGACAGAGGGTGGCCACGGGCATCTCCTTCCTTCTTTCTTACTTTTTGTAGGCTCGACATCACCCAGATATTCTGTGTGGGTGTGTGTGGGTATCAAGTCAGCAGCTTGAAATTAGTCTAGAACTAGTGAGAAAATATACTTTCTAATGGTGATACTTTTATTATGCTAATAAACACGTGGTGTCATTGGCCTTTGTATGCCAACTAGGTTTTGTTTAAAGAACCCCAGGATATTTGTCAATATTAAGCAGGATGCATACTAGCTTTCAGCAAATTTTGTAAACTCTGTGTTACTGTTCATCAGTCTGCACTATAAACATCCTTGCCATGTGGGTTGAAATATATTTCTGAAGTTTAAATTTTTCCTTTCTCAGATAAGCTACTTAAATTTCCATTTATTTATTTCTGGACCTGTCTCTTCATTTGCTTTCCTCTTTCCATATTAAAATTAATTAGGATAACATTTAAAAGATACGGGACAGATACACATATTTTACATAACTATTTTTTCGATATATGAGGGTGTTTCAGAGTTTGTGGAAAAATAGAATTACAAGATACTACAAATCTTTCCATGACCTTTTGGAAGTACCCTTGTACACAGGTATGGTTTATATAGATTTGCATATAGATATATGCTTGTCCTCTTTTCTCTTCTACCATATAATGTTGAGTATTTTACCTGTTATTAAACTGGGTGTTGGTCTGTTGATGGGCCATGATAAGTTGTGTATGGGAAGACCACCATGCTGGACATGTCTTGCTAGTATCTGCCGGGGCAGCAAATCAGCTGTCTCTAGGGTTAGGATCAGGGTGCTGGCCATGGCCACCTTCTCAGGAGGCTTAGTTTTTGAAGGAGTTAGCTTCAGGGAGTGATATTCAAGTGTCGAATTGCAGAATGTAAAGGCTGTTCTATTACAGACATAATTTCCATGATTCTTATGCTTTAGTGGCATAATTTATGAATGGGACAATATGCTCCTCTTGATGCTTTAGGAAAAAATTTAGCACTGTGGGCATGCACTTAGCTGTTAGCCAAGTGCTATTTATTAGTTGCCTTAAAAGGAAACATTACCCCAGCATTATATGTAGAAAAAAAAATCTTCTTTATCTGAGAGGCAGCTCAGAATATCCAGACTCCTCAAAGTTATGTAGAAATAACTGAAAGACTTCTGCAAGAAACCTGTGAAATAGCACGTTATGTAATATAGCATTAGATGTTAAAGTTAACTGCATTTCTTTTGCTTTGCCCTAATGATTAGCAAGCAGATGGGTGTATCTTTAAAATTTAAATGTCCATTCCTTGTAAATCATTACAGCTTAAAATTTTTCACTAAGGGCCATTAATAATTCCTTGGATGAAGTCAGTATTTTTCTTTGTCAGTCACAAATGCCAAGACTATCCTTTTTTTTTTTTTTTCTCCCTCCCCCTCCAAGACTACCCTTTCTTTAAATGTAGTATCTTTGTATTACTTGCTTTGTGATTCTTTGGGACAAGTTGGTGATTATTTATTCTCAGGTTAATTGAGTGCTCAGTTAGGGTGCGGGAAGAGCTCAGAGTCTGAGGGTAGCACTTTCACATGCACAGGAATCACTTGGGGCCCTTGTTAATAAAAGGCAGATTCTGGTGCAAGAGGTCTGAAGTGAGCCTGAGATTCTGCCTCCCTCACCAGTTCCCGGGGACACCAGTGGTGCTGTCCCAGACCCCACTTCAAGTGGCGAGGCTCTAGTTTCCAGGAGAGAGGCGGATAAACAGACAAGAACACTAGTGTGCTGGGCTCTTTTGTAGCTCTTGCCTGTGATGGTGTGGTGGTGTTACCAGGGAGGGCTTCAAAATCAGGCTGAGGGTCAGGTAGCTCCCCCAGATGGTTGGTAACAAGGAAATTGGGATGAAAGAGAGGCCAGGCTGCACAATGAGAGGGGTAAGGAGGCCAGAGAAGAGGAGACCGCAGGTGTGAAGGCAAGGGAGGTGAGAGAATGCAAATGGGTGATTGGTCAGCATCCAGTGGTCTCATATGTCTAATGAGGGTGTTTGTGAGTGTTTCAGGGGCAGAGGGAAGGGAATGTGGGAGTGGAGAATGGAGAAGTTGATGGGGATCTGATTACAAAGTGCCTTCAACTGTGCTGGAGCATTTGTATTTGATCCTAAAAGCTATGAGAACTCCTTTAAGGATGTTAATTGGGGAGAGATGATGCAATCTCTGTTCTAGAAGATCATTCAATCAGCAGTGTGAAACTGGCCTTGGGAGAACCAGTTAGACATATAATTTTTTTGTCCTTCTTTAAAGCAGGAAGGCCTGATTACATCAGCGATAATATGAACAGGGAGGAGGAGGCAGACTTGTGAGATACTAGGAGATAGTTAGCAGGTTGGTGATGGGTTGAATATGCAGATATCTGAGGGGTATTTATCAGAACAGCAAGCTGCATGGAGACAGGGCCATGCCTGTTTTGCTTAATGCCATATACCCAGTGTTAAGTGTTTTGCCTGAAGTAGGCACTCAAATAGTTTTTAAATGAATGGTGACAGGAAGGATCTGGGGTTATTTCCCACTGTCTAACTAGGGTGATGGGGTGGATGACGATACTGATAGCTGATATAGGAAATGCTTGCATTCAGGGCATAGTTTTCCCTACCAAAAATGCATCTCTTCTGTTAGTATCAGCAAAATCAGAGGTTACCTGGTGATATAAATGGAAGCTTTCAATACAGTCCTTATTACTTTTTATGGTTTTATTTTTAATATGGTGCTTGGATTAACATAGACTTTGTGAATGACTTTACATTATTTTTTTGTTTTCTTTCTAAATATTTTTCTGAATTCTTAACAGTGAAAATTTATTAAGAAATAGAAATATGTATTGGGAGATATTACAGAAAGAAATTAGGTTGAAAATGTAGTTAACATACAATATGATATATGGAAGGAATATCATTAATTTCATCATGAGGGGTAGGTATAGACCTTTAAAAGAATAGGAGAAAATATTTTTCATGAAAGAGGATTGCTGCTATTTAATATGGTCTTTGTCTAAAAACATTACTTGTAAGAAATAAGCAGAAGTGTAGTCCATAGAGTTTTCTGCAGTGATGGAAATGTTCTCTATATGCACTGTCTAAAAAGCAGCTGCCAACCACATGTAGCTGTTGAACACTTGAAGTGCGGCTGGTGTGACTAAGGAACTGAATTTTAAATTTTATTTAGGTTTGATTAATTTGCATAGCAACATGTAGCTAGTGGCTGCTGGATCAAACAGCACAGTCATAGTATATGGGCACTGCCCAAGCCTACTAATGAGGAAGAAAATGTGGTCTTGGCCAGGGCATTCAGGAAGGGCATCATTTGGTCCATGAGGCAGGTCTGGAACTGACTTGTGGTGAACTGATGTTGTGCTGGTGGTATCTTGGAGGCACTTCCTGATTCTTTTTCTTGGTCTTGTCAGTGCAATAGATACCTTCTCTGACAGCAAGCATTGGCCCCTCTACACTTCCCTCTTTTCCAAGGGGCTGAATTGAGTGTGTGGGGAGGTTGCTGTCCACAGACTTCATGATCTAGTTGAAAGGACTTTCACTTTGAATAGAAGCTTGGCAGTGTGAGCCCTTCATCTTCTGTGTGTCCACCTCTCAGCGTGTGGATCCCTTCCCCCTCTTGGTATGATGTGTAACCTTAACAATTGAGAGGTATTTTCATGGGTTGTGGTGAGGAGGGTGGTGTGTTCTCTCGTGGCCTAGATGCTCTCTTGGAAATTCTGAAATGTGCTCCACCCCCATCACCAGAATCATTGTCATAGTTTTGTGCTATACCTCAGGCTCTTTGTAGATGGAGAAGAGAAATTTAAAGAGAACAATTAAAAATCAAGCCATATAACAGCAAAATAGTCTTCAGCATCTAATAGGCACATATCCAGTGACTCACACTTGCCCATGTGTGTGGCGTATCTATGAAAAAAGTTTCCTTCAGAGGGCATTTTACTTACACAATTGGACAAAAAGTGGTTGAGGTATAGGAAATATTTTGCATGTGAAAAGTTTTTGGTATTCACCCATCTCTTTGCTAGCTTTCCAGTCCATACCTGTGGCACAAAAGGTTTCTGTGTTACTGTGGTAACCAAATCAAAACTCAGCTGCACAAATGCTGTTCTGTTCTGAGAATAGCATAATAGTTAAGAATTGTGTAAGTTTTGGGAAGTGAGAAATTCAGTATATTAATAAATCAAATACATAATACATTTAATAATAAATAATAAAAAGAAATATAAATAAAATTTAACTTATTTAATAATGAATTTTATATACAAATGTGTTTTTTCAGAATATTAATATTTTACATGACTTATTTCTTTCATCTTGGTCTGTCATGCACCCGCTTCTTTCGTCATTGTTTCTCTGTGTGTTGCTTGCTTGTTCATTTGGAACTATTTTTCATCCTGCTTATTCCCAATAAAATTTACCAATAGCCCTAATTTTGTGCTGATATGTGGTTGTTTCCTATAGTTATATGCGGTATAATTAAAAAAAAAAATTCTTTTTTGGTAGAACATATATATTTTTATTGTATTTATTTTATCTTTTTCCTTTTTTCTTTTTTTATTGAATCAAAATTGATTATACATATTTTTGGGACTCAACAATGACATATGGTGATCAAGTCAATACTATTATATTATTACAAATCATACTTATTCTTTATGCTCCTTATCCAATCTCTCCCCCTCCCCCCTCTGATCACCTAGATTTCTTCTCTCCTTCTGAAAGAGTAATGGTTACTCTGTTGATTTGTTGCCTAGATGATCTGTCCAATGCTGAGAGGTGTGTTCATGTCCCCCACTATTATCATAGAGCAGATGCTTTTTCTATCACTCTGGAATGGGCTTTGTGAAGAGAGACGTTCTCTTCTTTTCTTTGGTCTCTGCTGGTGACTCTCCTTGTGTCAATGTATTTGAGTGGCTGGCAGGCCATCTGCACAGCGGTTGTGGCATCTAGCCACTTTTGTGGCAGCTGTGGCTATTGTGGTGGCTGTGGTAGGCTACCCACATGAAAGTGGTGTTTGGGGCATGCTCCTTGCCTGGTTGCAGGAGGACAGGTTGGTCCTTGGCTTCATGCCTCAGGACCCTGGGCAGGCCCTGTGGCAGTGGCATGCATGGTTGCAGGAGGAGGGGTTGGTCCCTGGCTCCATCTGTTTTTACATTCTAAGTTGTTGTGGAGTAGTTGGGTGGAAGGGGGAGGGGGGAATAGGGTAGGGTAGGAGATAGGGTGGGAGAAGGAGGAAGGAGGGGGGTGTAGTTGAGGCCCATGGCACCACCCTCATTCCTTCAAGGGAGACCAGAGGGCTTCCAGTGGTGGCTTGGTCATTTCTGGGCTGAATGCAGATGCCACGGGGATATGGCTGAAGCCCTTGGCCCCCCACTGCACTGGCTCAGGAGAACAGGGGTCTTCCAGCAGTGGTTCAGTGGTCGTTGCTGGGCTGGTTGCAGATGTTGGGGTGTGTGTGGCTGAAGCCCTTGGCCCCTCAGTTCCCCAGCTCAGGAGCCTGGGGTCTTTCCAGTGACAGCTTGGTGGTTATCGCTGGGCTGGTTGCAGGTGTCAAGGGGGCTGAGGCTCTTGGGCGCCCCCCCCCCCAATCCTGGTTTGGGAGCCTGGGGCACTTCCTGCAGCAGCTCAATGGTTGTCACTGGGCTGGTTGTGGGTGTTGAGGGTCATGGCTGAGGCCCCTGGCCCTCCCCCCTCCCTGGCTTGGGGGCCCAGGGGACTTCTGGTCTTTCTAGGTTTTATAGGTATTCTTTGGTGAAATGAGACCTTTACCACTTAATATCAAACCTGTCTCTGGCCTGTGGGTATTTTGTTTTTTCTTTCAGTTCTGTGTTGGATTATTCACTGTTCCTACTACTTAAACTCTGCACTGGAACTAATTTGTTGTCCTTTTCTTACCTCTAAAGTGGAGGAACTTCCTGTGGGGACCAGCACTTGCGCCCTGTGGTTGAGCTAAATTGCTGCTTTGCTGCTGATTCTCTGGGGAAAGCTTTTTGTGCAGCTCAGGTTTTAATGGTTGACTTTGTAGGTACTCCTGGGTCTTGTAAGGCTGGATATACCTGGGTTGTGCAGAAACTCTGGTCTGGGCCTGAGTCTTTTCAGAAAATTGCACCCCCTGCAGATCTGTATTCCTGACCAGTCTCTACTAAGTGGGCCTGCTCTGATTGGGGGGCAAATCGGCTATTGATGCTGTGCTCCAGTGTTCCCCAGTGGGCCTGTCTCCCCCCCCACTTCAAACACTTCCCATGGGACAGGCCGTGTGCTGGTCCCTTGCAATGACTCACCGGCCTCCGAGTGGCTCCATTTTTCAGGTGTCTGTGGCCCCTTGGTCCTATGTGGGTCCACAGGAACCCTATTAGTGGTCTTGCTGGCCTGGGGGCTAAGGCCCTCTTGTCCTTGCTGCCTCCAAGCAACTTCATCCAAAAGGCACAGCTGTGGCTTTTGCCGGCTCCTGCTCCATGTGCTCAGGAGCTCGAGCCTGGACATGGCCGGGGCTCAAAATGGTGGGAGTGGTCCTTACTTTCTCTGATCATGGCTTCTCATGCTTTTGTGAACTGCATAGTTCTCTTCTCCTCTTCTCCTCAGCCCTCAGCCCTAGCTGCCCCAGCTTGGCAGTCATTGCTTTTTAATAGTTGTAAATTGGTTGATTTGTGGGAGAGAGTGACGCTGGGGACCGCCTATTCCACCATCTTTACTGGAACGCAAAAAATGTTTTGAAAGGAAACCCTCTTCCATTTGGTGATGGTAGCAATTATTTTAGTGACTACTCTGAATAAAACCAACCAAGCACAGGCCTTTAATATTGTACCCTTACTAGTGAGTTGCCATTTCATCCATTCATTTCTTTCTTCTTTGGGAATTGTTCGTCACTAAAATAATTTGTAGAAGATGTTTAGTCCTTTGGCCTTCATCTGTTAAATGAAGGGGGGCTTGGATTAGAAGGCCAGCTCTCAAATGCTTGTGATTGGTTTCCCAGTGCACCCCATAGTGTTGATGACTCTGTTAATCAAGCAGTCTCGTGTGCCCCCCTTACCCCCAAATGCATGCATCTTCTGAACTGTCCTGCAGTTCACATCTCAGAAGATGCATGCCAGTAGGACACTGAGTATAAACTTAAATTACTATGCCTTTATTATATGTATCTGTACTATTTACCATGTAATATCACACCTACTTGTAAAATGGTGTCCTAAATTTTTATAACATAATCCCAGTCTTATTTAAGAGAGTCATCATTTTCAGATGAATGTAAGCTCCATGAGGACAAGAGAGAATTTCGTTTGTATTTTGTCAACGATATATATATATATTTATCTCCAGCATCTAGACCAGTGCCTGGATCGTAATAGGTGCTCAGTAAATATATTTTGAATAAATGAATATGACCTGAGTTTTAACTTTATTTTTATTCAGAGCCAAATCAAGCGTAAATACAAATTGAATATTTATTACCCATGATAATTAGGAGAATTATTCGATACCACTGCTAAATTGTTATTTCTGTTTCTTCTTTTTAATACTTTATAACTATGCTGTCTTGTATGGTAGCCATGAGCCCCCTGTGTACCTTTCTCCCTTGAAATGTGCTGTAAGTATAAAATACATACTGGGTTTCAGAGATTCAATATCAAAAAATGTACTCTCATTCATTTTCTTAAATTGATTGCATGTTGAAATGGCAATATTTTGCATATATTGAGTTGAATAGAAATTATTAAAATCAATTTATAGCTTTTTTGTATACTTTTAAAATGTGGCTACTAGAAAATAAAAAATTACATATATGGCTGTCACTTGTGGCCCATTTTGAATGGTTTTTATCTAGACAGAAAATGTAGACATGGAATGTGGAGAAAGGAAGACTTCAAAAAGTAGTTTTTAATACATATCTTTTACAGAAACAAAATTATACATTGCAGCTGTCACTTGGGAAAGTGGGCATTCAGATGGTCTTGATCAAATTTTAAAAAGATCAAAATTAATTAGATTAGCTCAAATCAGAAATATGAAATGCGCTACCAGATGAATTCCTGGCATAGTTGCCAGACTGGTCTTGAGGTCAGAAAAGGGGCAGGAAGGCATTGGTGGCTGTCCTAGTGTTAGTGGTCAGGATTGACAGACTATAAAGCGACAGGTTTTGAACTTCTCTGCCCAGGATTCACCTGAGTGTGGCCACAGTTTTGGTGGGCAGCATGCTTACTGGATGGCATTTTTCATGCCCCTGGGAAGTGGACTCTTAGCGGGAAGGAGTGGGGACTGGAAGGAAGAGGAACAAAGCTGAGTGTCAGCTGAGATTACTCTCATGAGGGCTCTCTGTTTTGTCCCTTCCCATGCCTGTAGGCAACTTTCCCCCACTTCTGCTAACTAAACCTTAAGCTGATAAAAAGTAAGTACCAACTCCATCCCTGTTTCGCCAAGCTGGCTTTGCCTCTGCCACTGGGCTCAGTGGTCTTGCAGGAGAGGGTCACCAGTGGGGCAGATCATTCAATGTCTCCAGAATCCCCCCACCCCCACTGGCTGGGAGCTCCATCCAGGCCGTAGCATTTCCTCCTATGACAGTTGGTGGACCCTGGAGGATGAAGCTGTTATCCTATAAAACAAGGTCATCCAGGACATATAAGTAGACCTTACTTTCCTTAAGCTAATCTGAAAGGTTATTTAGGTAAGTGGTTAGTCTGCATGGCTGGTTTAAGCTATTATCAAGTACTATTCCAGTATTTATTTCCTTGAAAGTTAGAATGAGTCATAAGTAAATGAAGACTGGCTGCTTAGACTTTTTAGGATTAAAGTCAATTTATAAATATTTGTTGCATTTGGTACTGGAGATTTCTACTTCTCTCTATTTTGGATTTTAAAGTAGTTGCAAAGTAAAGCAGCATGTTTTTAGTAAAATGGCTTTTGTGCTCACCTTATTTTCACCTATCTGACCTCTGTATTTGGAGACAGTAGATCAGAAGATTCATGGCAGTTAGCGATGGAGTGGGGAGACCTTTGACTTTAGTTGAC
This sequence comes from Galeopterus variegatus, assembly GCF_000696425.1. NCBI lineage: Eukaryota > Metazoa > Chordata > Mammalia > Dermoptera > Cynocephalidae > Galeopterus > Galeopterus variegatus. Next base: position 353,350 of record NW_007726814.1, on the reverse strand, counting down.
AGCTGTCACCTGAGAACTGCAGACCCGGAGACCCTCTCAGGTGTTGTGTCTGTAGTTCTGACAGTGAGCAGGAATGTTGTTTACATTTTCTGTAAGCAAAATTCTCCCCTTGTTAGGAACATGTACGAATAGGGCAGGCAGAAGGGGAATTTTCGTCTGTCACACTGATGAGTTCCCGGCAGTGTTGGTTACCTCGTTGTCATACCCGTGCTTGCAGAGAAGCGCGTCAGTAGAGTTTATGACTGAGCTTGTTTATAACATCACTTTTTTGGAAATTCTTCAGGAAGATATTGTTTTTTTTTTTTTTCAAGTGGGCCAGCATCACACAATGCTTAATGGGCTTATAAAAGAGAAAAAATGAGTTAAATTCCAAAGATGTTTAAGATTTCAGAGACATTTTTCCTATGTGAATTAGTTCTTTATTATGTTGTTGATTTAATCAGCACTCAACAAAAACACTTTCCTCCTCTGATTGCTGAAGCATTCTTAAAACTGGGTATTTTAATTTGACACAAAATCTGTTAGGAAGAGTTTGGACATGGTGCGGAGCCTTAGGTAGTGTATGCTGTGTGCTGTGAGCATGTGGGATGCCGACAGTCACGCCTGCCCACTTCCCCATCTTTTTATGTCCTGCCTTGCCCCAGAAGGGCGTGAGGAATGGTGAGGGCCATGTGGACATGCTGAGTTTTATTCTGTTAAAGTAACTTTCAGTTTAGACTAGTTTTGGGGAAAGTTCTCTGTTTCTACTAATGAGAATAGTCCTCATCTACAAAGTGTCCATCCAGCTAAAAGTTCTCCAAGTGGTCACATGGGGTCCTGGTCCACCACCAGTGCCTAGTGTGACTGCGGGTGGAAAACGAGTCTGGTGATTGGGTGTCTTCTGCTGTCAGCACAGATCAGCAGTGAGGTGGGCCCAGAGCCATGAGTGAAATGGTCCTCTTGGAGAACGAAAGCATTCCTTTTAGTCTCTTTCTGAATTTTCTATATTCCTGCCATTAAACATAATGAAAATATGAATTTATTATACTGTCCTCGAGCTTACTTTCAACATCATTATGGATGCTTTCTTGTTAGAGGCCTCTGTTGCTGTTACATAGTTGTATGTGGGCTGTAAATATCTAATTTGTACGAAATGACTGATTTTGGTATTTGTATAATCCTCTAGTCAATTTAACTAAGTTGAGCTTTTCACAGCCCTCAGTGCTGCTGCTGCTCATCTGATTACACTGCTCAGGGGAATAAGGTTAAGGGCGGGCTGTTGGTAACCAGAGCATTTCCAGGGCTTTAGTTCAGCAGATGGGCTGCTTGGCTATATTCGTGCATCTGCTTGCCTGCTGTGGCAGCTGCTGCTGCTTCATGTTGTGTTCTTTTGTTCTCTTCCATCCAAGAATGGAACGCTAGGAAGTGTAGTGAATGGATTAATTTAAGGTTAAGGTTAGTGTTTTGCTTGCTTTCTAAGTAACCGATCATAATAATGCTTCTGGTTGAAGCTAATGAGTTTCTCTTAAAGTGAACTAGATTTATAAAATACAGCTCAGTGAGGGGGCTAGATTAGTATTGCTGATGGAAACCAAATTCAAATGTGTAAAATACTGGCAGTTTTTATCATTTGTTCCTAATTCTTTGTTTTCTTCCTTCCTCCTCCCTACCTCCCACTCCCTTCTAGGACCTATATCCAGATTTGGCCTGACACTGCAGGGTCCAAGAGAATTAAAGAAATATGGAATGACATGAAGAAGATTAGTTGAGGATTATAGGCTTTGAGGACAAGCACCTCAGTGAAGTGAAGCACAGACAAGCTCCCAAGTTGTGGTTTGGAGGAGCCGTGTGTTGGGAGAAGATGGCGGATCCAGGAATGATGAGTCTGTTTGGCGAGGATGGGAATATTTTCAGTGAAGGCCTTGAAGGCCTTGGAGAATGTGGCTACCCTGAAAATCCAGTAAATCCCATGGGTCAGCAAATGCCAATAGACCAAGGCTTTGCCGCTTTACAGCCATCCCTTCATCATCCCTCCCCTAATCAAAGTCAAACAAAGTTGACCCATTTTGATCACTATAATCAGTACGAACAACAAAAGATGCATCTGCTGGACCAGCCTAGCAGAATGATGAGCAATGCCCCTGGGAACGGACTCGCGTCTCCGCACTCGCAGTACCATACCCCTCCCGTTTCTCAGGTGCCCCATGGTGGCAGTGGCGGTGGTCAGATGGGAGTCTACCCTGGCATGCAGAGCGAAAGGCATGGGCAATCTTTTGTGGATAGTGGCTCCATGTGGGGCCCCCGGGCTGTTCAGGTACCGGACCAGATCCGAGCCCCCTACCAGCAGCAGCCGCCGCAGCCACAGCAGCCGGCTCCATCAGGACCCCCAGCGCAGGGCCATCCTCAGCACATGCAGCAGATGGGCAGCTATATGGCACGTGGGGATTTTTCCATGCAACAGCATGGGCAGCCACAGCAGAGGATGAGCCAGTTTCCCCAAGGTCAAGAGGGCCTCAATCAGGGAAATCCTTTTATTGCCACCTCAGGGCCTGGCCACTTGTCCCATGTGCCCCAGCAGAGTCCCAGCATGGCACCTTCCTTGCGTCACTCGGTGCAGCAGTTCCATCACCACCCCCCTACTGCTCTCCATGGAGAAACAGTTGCCCACAGTCCCAGATTCTCCCCGAATCCTCCTCAACAAGGAGCTGTCAGGCCACAAACCCTTAACTTTAGTTCTCGGAGCCAGACAGTCCCCTCTCCTACTATAAACAACTCAGGGCAGTATTCTCGATATCCTTACAGTAACCTAAATCAGGGATTAGTTAACAATACAGGGATGAATCAAAATTTAGGCCTTACAAATAATACTCCAATGAATCAGTCCGTACCAAGATACCCCAATGCTGTAGGATTCCCATCAAACAGTGGTCAAGGACTAATGCACCAGCAGCCCATCCACCCCAGTGGCTCACTTAACCAAATGAACACACAAACTATGCATCCTTCACAGCCTCAGGGAAGTTATGCCTCTCCACCTCCCATGTCACCCATGAAAGCAATGAGTAATCCAGCAGGCACTCCTCCTCCGCAAGTCAGGCCTGGAAGTGCTGGGATACCAATGGAAGTTGGCAGTTATCCAAATATGCCCCACCCTCAGCCATCTCACCAGCCCCCTGGTGCCATGGGAATCGGACAGAGGAATATGGGCCCCAGAAACATGCAGCAGTCTCGTCCGTTTATGGGCATGTCCTCGGCACCGAGGGAGTTGACCGGGCACATGAGACCAAATGGTTGTCCTGGTGTTGGCCTTGCAGATCCACAAGCAATCCAGGAACGACTGATACCTGGCCAACAACATCCTGGTCAGCAGCCGTCTTTTCAGCAGTTGCCAACCTGTCCTCCGTTGCAGCCCCACCCGGGCTTGCACCACCAGTCTTCACCCCCACACCCTCATCACCAGCCTTGGGCACAGCTCCACCCATCGCCCCAGAACACCCCGCAGAAAGTGCCTGTACATCAGGTAAGGGGACATGTAGCCTCTATGTATTGCAGTGTAAAATTCAACATGGTTAACTTGTCTAAAAGAATTTTTCTTTAAACTTCATGAAAAGTCTTTTTATTAATCATGCCTTAATTTTTATCTTGTGTACTGCTCCAGACTGTCATTTTTTCCTGTTACTCCCTTCATGTATTCACTCAGTTATTGGCTCATTCATTTATTCATTCATTCATTCAAGAATTCTTGAATTCCCCATACCAGGAATTGTGCTAGGTGGTAAGGAAGCGTAGATAACTGAGGTGCATAGGTCACAGCTCCTGCAAGTAGCTGGGTCTCTGCCAGCAGGAAGATGGACAGTGGGCTCAGAATATATCAGACATTTTTGTTTCCTTTTGTTTCTTCTTTCTCTATTTTTTCTCCCCCTCACCCTCTCCCTCTCTTAAAAATACACTGAAAACTGGTTTCTAGCAAAGTTTTATGTGTTTGTGGTAGTCTCCCCCATCTCTCCTTTTATAATTTGTTTTTCTTGGTAAGTTGCAATATGATACTTACTTCTATAATACTTATTTACCAACTGTTGAATGTCAGTGTGAATTTAAATCACAAACCATAGAAAATCGCAGTAAATGATAATCCACAGAAGGTGTTTGGTCTCCAAGAGTTTGGGTACCCAGCATTGAAGTGGGAGTCTTCCTTTTTTGTAAGGTGAGACTTTTGTTTTTCAGAATTTATAAGAGAACATATTTAAGTTTTAAACTCTAGTATTCACAGAGACATCTTTCCATTGTAAATTTTGGTGTTTATGCTCAAGGTCTATAAGAAAAAAATTAATATCCATGTGTATAGATTATTCTGAGTGCTATTCAAAAATATGTATTGATCATCCACTAGGATTGCAACTCTGTTTTCGGAGGGCACAGAAGGTGATTTTAGAGCTGTCAGACACAGGGCTTGTTCTTGATGGACTTATAATGAATTTGGGGAAACCATGACCTGTATGTGAAAATACAAAACAGAGTGAAAGACTGTCTATGATTACATGACAGGTGTCTGGAGAGAGCAAATACCAGTGGGTGAGGGTGCTTGGAATTTACCTAGGACTTACCCAGGGAAAGTAAGCCCAGGAGGACATTTCAGGTTGGGGGATAGTTTGCTGAACACGGGTGCGGGAAGTCAAGCTTGCTGTAGGGAATAGCCATGGGAAGCAGGGGCTTCAAGTTGGAAAACACCAGTCAGGGCCAGATCATTGGGGTCTTGTATTCTGTTTTAAGGATTTTGGACTTAAATGGGGAGCCAGTGATATTAACTAGACAGTCCACAGGCTGGATGGGGAAGCAGAAGATGGACTGTGAATTTGTTGTCCAGGCCCACGTGGACAGTTGGGACCAGGGATCAGGTGGTGGGAGCAGAAGGATTGAAGCAGTGTGAAAGTAAAAGGGTTTTGGTCAGGAAACACTCAAGGCATTTTAGTAGAGGGGCATTTAGCACAGAGACCCCAGATCTTTAGCCCCGGCTGGGTTGGGGGTGGGGGTGTGGAGGTCAGGACATGAAGGGTTTTTGGGGAAGCTGTCCTTGGCTGTCGGGCATACTTGGCGATTCTCAGGAGAGCCCCAACATCAGTGGAAGGTGCTGGGCCTGTGGTCCCCACGTTCCACAGGGCTCCCAGAGGATGATGGGACAGGGGCACACAGGCTGGCTACACAGGTCCTGGAGGGCAGGGCCCAGGCCCGGGGGGAAGGAGAAGAGCAAACCTAGCCAATTGGTTTTCCTTTATGTCAACGTCAGGACAAAACGCCCTCCTCAGAACAACCCAAAGTGCTATTCCTGAGACCAGCAGGCCTGGGTGGGTTCTAGGGCAGAAGTGAATGCGACTTATTTTCCAGGAGTTATTCTTCTCTGATTCCCTGAAAAGTTTCTTACTAGATAAGGGATCTTTTTAGAGCGGCATCTTCTCTTCACCAGAGGGTGAGCACAGCTTGAAGGAGACGCCCTGTGATTATAGTCTGATCCCTGGATGAGGACTGTTGATCTCCTCCAGCTCTCCTGAGTTTTGAGAGTACAAACACCTCCGTGGGCATTTCTGAGGACCAGTGAGCATCTGTGGGTTTGTGTCCCTGTGTGCTGGAGGCCCCAGCAGGCTGTGTCCTGCGCCAGACTCTGGGAGACCCCACATGCATCCCTCTTCTTCCGGTGCCTCATTATAGACTGACTCGGGACTCTTAAAGGGAGGTAGACAAGGATGTTTGAGGTATTTCCATTATAAGTACAAGTAACGTTTTCTATTTTGCTCGTGGTATTTGTTTTCTTATTTTTGCTTAACTTTGCATCCTCTTCAGATTTTGAAATACTAAGTTTGGAAAATAATACTAAGGAGGTGTAAAGTCTTGGGAAGCATGTACACTCTAAGGTCACGAAGGTATTTGAGTCCCAGCTCTACCATTTGTTTGCTTGGTGACGTTCGGCAAGCAGTTTAACCTCTCTGAATCTCAAATTCTTCATCAGTAAACCTGGAAGAAGAAAGTACCCAACCCAAAGGGTGTTGACATTATATGGGGTAATATATACCAAGTGCCTAGTATAAATGTCCAGTCCGTGGTATATATGTTAATTCTCTTCTAGATTTTAGTTTGTGATCTCCTGAGATGCAAGACTTGCTTTATAATTATGTCATTTTACATGTAGATACAATGTAAAATTAATTTTATTTTTAAGGAACAGGTTAAATATTGTGAAATATAGACTTAGTTATGAAATACTAAACTTGGTTTGTGCAAATATTACCCCCCTTTTAGTCCATGTTGCTAGCTATGGGGAGGTTAATGATATGGGTAATTTAAGATGCTATCACATAATCCTGAAAATCTCTTTACCCCCCCCTCTAAATGACTCACATTCTGTCCTAGCAAATATGCCTAACTAGTTATGTTTTGCTTTAGAACTGCTAAAATTACTTCATATATGACAGAATGGTGGTTTAAAATCATGCTGAGTAGCAGGGAAGCAACTAGATTAGGTTGAAATATCCATGTAATTTGCTAACTGAATTATCACATTCAAATAGACTGTTAACTCTTCTTGAGTTTTTGCTCTTTGGTTTGGTATGTGGACATATTCTTTAATGGGAGCTCTAGATACTTATTTGATGAGATATACAGGAAAAGGTAAAACCCTAGCTTCTATTTCTCTTTCAATTGCTGATTAGAACAGTGGTTCTCACACCTTTTTATGTCAGACATCTGTACACTGCTGAAAATTATTGGGGACTCCAAAGAGCTTGTGTTTATGTGGGTTATATGTATTGAGATTTACTGTCTCAGAAATTTAAACCAAGGAAAATTTCTTTATTGATTTGTTAATCACTTAAAAATAAACCACTACATTTTAATGTAAATAACACCTTTTAAATGAAAATAACTATTTCCCAAAACAGAAAATGAGTAGCAGTATTTTACATTTTCTCAAATATTGGATTCTCACACCTGCTCCTGAATGGCAGTCTGTGTGCAAGTCATGAGCCTCTGGAAAAGCCCATTGTCCATTCGGAGAAAATGGAAGTGAAAAGGCAGATAACACCTCAGTATCACGTAGAAATTGTTGTGACATGACAGACCCTCCAGGATCCCTGCCCACACTTTCAGAACCACTGGTGTGAAGGAAGGAGTGCAGGCTTTGGAGTCTGAGTTTTTTGAGTAGAAGCGTCAGTAACTGATTACTAACCCCCGACCTTGGGCAGGTTACTTAACCTAAGGGCCTCAATTCATTATCTCTGACGTGAGGGCTCATATACCTTCCTGGTAAGAGGCATAGAGAGATTAGCAGTAATGTTCTTTAAGTACTTAACATGGTAGGAACTCAAAAACAGTACATTAGCATTTAGCAGGTGTTCAGAATTACTTGTTGCAAAGTTTTGAAAATGATTTTACTTATTTCAGTGTCAAACATTGTCATAGTTGTTTAACTTTATTTCCTTGGTTTCAGGGAATATTCATAAAATACGAAGGCTCCCTATATGATCATCTTTGGGGCAGAGAGAGCAATCTTGCTGTGAGGGGTAAGGGGTACAGGTGAGGATATGCTGTAAAAAGCACCCCATAGAGATCAGCACTGGGTAACCCAGTCTTTGGGTGGGCGAAGCTGGGGTCTGGGGGGGCTTTCTCGGGAGAAGTGATATCTTCTCTGAGATGTGAAGGATCAGTCTGAGTTGAGAGAAGGATGGGTAAAGGGGGAGGGGAAAGAATTTAAGGTTTAAGAAACAGTAAGGGCAAAAAACGAGAGAGCCCCAATGATCTTGAATGTCCCTGGTATTGCTGGAATGTAGGGGCTGGGGCCTGGACAGTCCTGGCCCCGGGTCACGGGGGTGCACTGGGAGGTTTTCAGCAAGCACACAGCACCATGGGGTGCTCTGCAGTATGCAGGAGTGTGAAGAGAGCAGAGAGGGAGTGGGACCAGGAACGGACATGGATGTGAACAACCTAGAAGGGAAGCACAGAATGGTATTTTGTTCGTTTGAAGAGCTTTTCTAAAGAAAGGTTGGCTAAGTAAATTGTCCTTCAGGTTACAGTTAAGTCTCTGAGTTTCTGAATAACTTATACTGCACAGTCCACACAGGTGTCCCAGTTCATGGATTACTATCGCAAATGGAAAGTTCTGGTGGACTTGCTACAGTCTGCAACTTTGTGTCCTTAGAATAAGTATATTTTGGATACATTTGTGCCCCTTTCACTAATTTGATCCTGAAATACAGTCATCATGAAGGAGAACAGAAATAGAAAAAAATTTAAAGGACCATTAAGATTGAGGTGATGGGTAATAATTTCCCTGTGTCCTTATTTTCCCTTACAAGGTTAAAAAACAAAAACATTTAGGACAATCAGTGATATAAGTTTTTTCAATTCTCTATTTTTCTGTGACATCTTAGGAATATCTTTAAAAAACAGTCTTTCTGGGAAAACGTTTTCCTGGTAAATCTCAAGTAGGGTCAGTTCTCTACTGAAATCACCTTGAACTGAGGTCACCAGAGGTGGGAAAGGGGAAGGGGAATAGGGGTAAGGGAGGAATTGGAAAAGGGCCACAAAAAACGATTACATTTATATAATGTTGAATGTACTCATTATCCTGACTTGAGCATCACATATTGCCCACAGGTACTGATATTCAACTCTGTACCCCATAGATATGTACAATCAACTATGTTACAATAAATTTTTTTTTTCTCTCAGTGTACCTGGTAAATACAGAATTCCAGACATGGGCAGAGTAATTGGCAACCACTAGGTAAATTTATGGAGAAAGGTGGCCATGCATCTCAAGCAGCATGTATGCAAGTTGTGATCAGAAATAGAGAAACATGCCTTTTTACCACGGAGACAGGTTATTCTGTCAATACTACCTTTGACATTATGTATACTCTCACACCCCTAAAGATGTCTGGGGGAGATGAGAGAACAAAATATCTCTAAAGAAAAACCATCTTTTACAACTAAGTGGTATTCAGGGGCTTTTCCAAGTGCACCCACCTTCAGAAAACAGGCACCCAAGCTTGTCCTCATTGGAGCAGGCTACCCTCCAGTGCTCTACAGCAAAGGCAGAAGAAACCACTGCTTTTCCTCATGCTGGTGGCTCAGTCCTTATTTCTTCATGACGCTTTGGTTAAAGCAAGCCTTCCAGCCTTTAATGCTCTCTGTTTTCCTTGTCGATTAGTTGCTGTTTGTAGCTTCTTTTTCATCTCTCACTGCCTCAATTCATATATACTACAGTTTAGTGAGTAACCTGCCTGCATTTTCATTCTTTCATGGTTTAACCCAGAGATCAGAATTACAGTGGGTTAAAATAGAAAATACCAGGTGCTGAGTTACAGCAGCGGAAAAATTCTACTCCATCTACCCTTTCACCCCAGGTTCTGAAAGCACGGATAAGTTACCTGATGGCCTTGCCTCTTAGATAACTTTTATTTTGTAAAAGAGCATTGTTTTCTGTGACTATCAAAAAATGCTGTAGGCAATAGAATTTGGCTTTTAGTTTACTTTTAAAGCCTGGGTGTTAGTCTTGTGCTAGGTGTCGCAAGTAGCCAATTGATTTTCTTAACTTTTAGGAAGCCACTTTTAGATGCTGTGTTTTCATCTTCTCTCTTGGTTGCCCTCATTCAGATACATTAAAGAAATATATATTTGGTGCTTGTTATATGCCAAACACTGTATTAAGGACAAAGATTGCAGGGTGGTGGAGGGTGGGTAGGAGACAAAGTCCTTCACTGAGATGAACAGGGAATTTTGTTATTTAAGTGTAATATTCTGGCCATCATTCCTTTTTGCACTTATTGCGTTCTAGACTAGCACTGTCCAACTGAAATAGAATGAGAGCTGCAAATGCAAGCCATATATGTTATTTTAGGTTTTCTAGTAGCTACATTAAAAAAAAAAAACCTGGTAAAGCTAATTTTAGTAATATTTAATTAACATACACAAGATATTATTTCAACATATAATCAGTATAAAAATTACTAAGGAGATATTTTACATAAATCTGGTGTGTATTTTACACAGTTTGGGTGAGCTGTATTTCACTGCTAAATAGCCACATATGGCTGGTGGCTGACACATTGAATAGCACAGTGCTAGACTTTTTCATATCAGTTCCTTCAAATTCATTTTATATTTCTTTTTCTTTTTCTTTTTGGTGGCTGGCCAGTGCAGGGATCCAAACCTTTGACCTTGGTGTTCTAACACTGCACTCTAACTGATGGAGCTAACTGGCCAGCCCTTCAGATTATTTTAAAGAACAAGTTAGAGTATAAATAAATTTGTACACATACAAATAAATTTAAAATTGTGTAGTCTAATTATGATAGTCCTCTTTCAAGACAGGTGTTATCCTCCCTTGTTGTAAGATTGGGGAAGTAGTAAGCCTTTTTTAGATGTCATCAGTAAATGCAGCATTGGAGGGGTTTGTGTGTGCTCCTGTGTTAGGGATATCAGTATCAGTTCATGAAAACGTAACATTATTGGAGTGAAATATCATTTGTTTGGATTTCAAAGACGGCTGTCTTAATGGTGTCTGTGCAACAGGAAAAAAATAGCATGTTTCTCTAAAAGGTGTATTATAGCCATTTTCAAGATTTTAGTTTCAAGTGGTGTTTTTGAATACTTTTAGCAGATAATTTTTTTCCCTCAACTCAGAATCTTTTTGCCTCTTGGTCTCTAATAGAATTGCTTGTTTATGAAATTGCTTTCTCCAAGGGTAAGGGAGAAAGCCTTCATTTTTACTATTTTGCATGTGTCCTGCCTTTTTTTTTTTTTCTTCAGTGCTGCTTTTTTCTTCTTCATTTTATCAGTCCTTCAGAAAGGCGGTTTTTGTTACTGCAGAGCAATAGCTGGCTGGGGAATGAGACTTGGGAGGTGGGTTAAGGGGACAGTTAGGGAAAAAGTATTGCTAGAACTAATCTGGAAAATTTACCTTCGTCTTGACATCTTAATGTTCTCCATTCTCTGTAGTTATAGCTGTAAACCTGTAGATAACTGAAATGGGGGATGGCCCTCATTTTTCCTGTGTTGCTGAGTGCAGCTCTTTTATCAGTGAAGGAAGTCAGTAGCAAACTTGGGCTTTTGCCTTGCAGAACGTTAGTGGGTGATGGTGCGTCACCAGAAGTGAGGTTTTTGTTTTTTCTTCACTTAGTGTAAAAAAAAATACAGGAGAACTATCTTCTTGGGCTGGGGCATGGCACTAGGGGTGGCGGTGGTGGAGAATTTAAAGGAAGTTGACAAAATCTAAGAAATAAGCACCATTTTTAAAAAGCAGCACACATACAGGGGCAGTCATCATCCTGCTTGCTTTTTTTTCCAGGACCATTTCCAGGACAGTGAGAGTGATGGTCAGGAAAGGCTGCAGGGTGTTCACTTACCCCTATTTCAGTGATTAAGTCAGAGTCATCAACCTGGTAGTTATTCGAAGGAAACATGCCTTTTTGATGCTTCTCAGTGAAGAGCATAATATTTCTGGTATATGTGACCTGTTCTCCTCTACTACCTCTGTGTTTAATTTAATTCTAAATAGTTTTGTATGATAGGTTTTGGGAGAATTCCTAGACTTTAACCTTAACAGTGTGAAAGCAAAAACAATTGTTTTAAGGTGTAAGCAAGAGTTATTAATTCTAGTAGTTTTTAAATTTTGTTTTGGCTGTGGGCATAAAGAGTGGAAGAATGTCGAGGTACAAATAGTGATATTGGGAAGCCTTGTTGAGGGTTTCTCAAATGACCTGTGCCCTTCCTAGGCAGCCTGGAGCAGGTTTGCAACATTAGCATAGGAATCCCACCCTCACCCTTTTGGTGGGCTATGAAGTCTTCTGGCCTCTTGCCAGCGGCTGCTCAGTGTAGGGCTTTGGAGGTTGCAGGGTGCATTTCCCTGCTAGTGAATAGGCAAGGAACTTTAGAGCATCCTTTTTTTGAAACTTTTTATTTTTAAGTATATATCTGAATGTTGTCTTTAATGAAGGGGGAGTTTATAGACTCAAAATTCTTACTGATTATAGGAATATTTGAAATTAAAGTTTAATTAATTTTTAGATTATATTTCCTGATGGACCCTTATAGTGTGAGCATTCTCTTTTACTTAAAAAAAAAATCATATAAAATTGTGGGATTGTTCAGAGATATGTTAATTTAAAAAACATACCTACATGTCACTCAGCATGAAGAGATACCAAACATGAACTAATACCACTTTGGAGGCTGCTGGGAATGGACATTTGGGGAACCAACTTGGAGTATTTACCTTAATCTTGATATCTTAATGCTACTGTCCTTTCTCTGTAGTTACAGGTGTAAGTCTGTAGATGATCTATAAGTAACCACAGAGAGAAATGGAACTGGGGCAATAAATAAGTAGGATATGCTGACTTTGCTTTAAATTGGCCCATTACTAAGCTAACTCTGTGTTTGGCTGCTGTAATATTGCAGCGATAGTTCCATGAAGGAGAACTGTTGAAATGCATGGAGCATACCCTGTATTAAAGGAGATAAGTCAGAGTTCTTTAGGGAAAATGTTTGATGATTTAGTGAGGCACTAAGTAGTATTTCATTGTTATCAGCTATTCTTGTGGATGCTTTCCTATTTCCCTTTAAATATATTCATCAAACAATGAGACATACCAAGGGAGTACAGTCACCTTAACACTGGGATAAGATGCTCCGGCAGCTCCTGTGCTCAGCGTCTTGCTGTCTTTGACCTCTGATTCAACAACGTGTCCCTTTTAACGTGGAAACAATAGTAGAAGACTTAACTCAAGGAAGGAACTATTTCAGAGTCTAATTTTGGAAAATATCTGTCCTTAGAGCTGAGCTTAAAGCTTAGGGCTTTAGTTTTTACAGCAAAGTTAAAAACCGATATTCACGTATAAATAAGGTCCCTAAGCTAGGATGTCATTAGTGAAGGGAAAAAAAGGCAGTAAGAGACTAGCTATTTATAGAACAAAAATGAGCCGAGTCATAAGATCAGTTTTAATAAGCTGGGGAAGGAGAGTTGGGAAGTGGGTTAGGGGAACAATTAAGGGAAAAGTATTGCTAGAACTAACCTGGAGAATTTACTTTAGTTTTGACATCTTAACGTTATTCTTCATAGTTACAGCTGTAAATCTACAGACAATCTCAAAGTAATCATGGAGAGACAGTTTGAAGATTTGTGCCATGTTAGATGTTAGAGTGGTATTTATATTAAATATAAATTTAATTCCAAGAACAAGTAAATGGGAAGAGGTGTCAGTTTAGTTATTTCATTTTAGTGTTTCCCATGTCATCTTAAAAAAATCTCACACCTGCTTTTCAATCTAGTGGTTGGTTACACACTGGGTGGTTGTCCATCAGTGCTGGCACAGGTTGCTGGAGAAGCAGGAGCCCAGACTTGTGAGACCATAGGCTTCATATGCACTGAGACCTCCATTTGAATGTGGCTCTTCCAGTTTAAGACCTCTTGAATAATTACTTAATTTCCCTAAACCTTATTTTCCTGAGGGTTATAATCGTACCAATTGCATGGGATTATTATGAGAATTAAATGAGATAACGGCTGTGAAGTTTTTAGCACAGCATGTGGCATGCGATAAATACCCAGTAAATGTTAAATATTTTTATTATAGCTGCTGTTACAGTGGCTGTCAAAATGAGCTCTTGGAATGCTTTCTTTTCTCACTTTCTACTCTTTCACCTTAAAGTAGAAAGACTTTCCCTTCTTTTGTAAAATAGGACTTTATCAATGCCTTACAAATCAATTTATCAGATTCCTCATACTGTACAAGACAAACAGACATAATGTTTTTATTTGGGGGAGGAAGCAAAAATTGCTGTCACAGTCCTGTATTTCTTTTCAGTTGAACCTCTAGGAAATGCGGTACTGTATGTATATAAAATACCAGCTGCTTTCTCTGTGTTTAATTTTTTTCCTAATTTCAACCAAGGTGAAAACCATCACTTCGTTTTTAGAAACTTCAAGTGGCAGGTTAAGTTGACATCCTGTTTCATATTGCTAGGGAGGTTTACTGGTATTCCCTGCAGTATCCAGCAGGTTAACCCACTCAACTATACATCGTATAGGACCGTATATATAGGTGTGTATATAGTTCAGTAGTACCAAGTCTTTACTTTGTTAAATATAAATTTAAAGATGTTAACCTTAAATCCAGCGACCCACTTCACCCCTTTGTTGTTAGCAACACTTCCTGTATTTTCATGTGTACTCTCCAGAACCTGAGATGATGTGATACTTTTGTTGAGAAAATGAGTTCCTGTTGAGGGCACTGAAGGCACAGTTGTGCGTTCACTTGATTTGCGAAGGCTCCACCATTTAAGAGCTTTATCCTAATCTGTTTTGGTTTTTTCTTAAAAAGTTACTTTGTATGTTTAAAGTGAGATAGACACAAAAGAAAATAAAAAGGATTGTTGTAATTTAAATTAGCAGCTAAATTTAAAAAAAAAAAAAAAAGCCAAGAGTGCAATTCACATTTTCTGAATGTGTGAGGTTTACGTTTTTGGAGACAATTTTTATCCATCTTTTAGCACCAGTGCTACTTTTTAAACTTTACTATTTAGAGCTATAGAATTTTAGAGCTTGAAGAGACTTGTGTTAGAATTGAGCCTGGAGCGCAGGGTTTCGTTCTTTAATAACAAGTGCAGTTCTGTCTTTGGTCCAATTTAAATATAAGGGAAAAGGCCCTTTTGTGGTCTTAAAACTTTATACACCATAGTGTTTAAATATTCTAAGTATTTTATAGTATTTATATATATATTTTATATTTTTAAGTAAAAATACTGATAAAAATGAGATTGGAGAGAAGCAAATGGAAAACGTATTATTTATTATCTAATGTCCATCAGATATAATATTTACCAAATATTATGTATAATGATTGTATTTATTACTTTATTGAGCTGTAATCTATACACAATCTGTATATAAAATGAAATGCTTCCTTCATATAACGGGAGTATACTATAGAGTGGTTACAATCTAGGGTTTCATTGAATATACAATCTATATACTTTCTATACAATCTATATACAATCTATATACAATCTATATACTTTCATTGAATTCAAGATTTAGGGTGGGGGGAAACTTTTAAATATATTTAACTGTTTATGGAAATTTGTTTGAAAGTATCTGTTGTTTTCTAAGTTGTTTTAAAGAAGGCTTGCTATGTACTTTGATATAATGCTAATAATGAATGTAGAAAATGTGTAACAACCAAGCGCTGTCTGTGAATTTTCTGTCACAATGAAAATTACATCTATATTTGCTCTGTACATTAGCCAGTAGCCACATATGGCTATTGAGCTCTTGAAATCAGGACCAAGAGACTAAGGAACTGAAATTTTAATTTTATTTAATTTTAATTAATTTTAATTTAAATAGTCACATGTGGCAAGTGACTTCCATATACTCAGGTAGAATCAAACAAGACAAATTATTTAAATTACCAGAAAATAAGATGTATAATACAACTAAAACTAGAAGAGAGTTTTTTTGTTTTGTGTGTAGCCATTGTAAACATTGTATTTCTTGTATTCTCTCTCACCTCTTACCAGGTGGCCCTAAAACCATGGGTACTTCATGTCTCTTGGCCCTGCTAGATAGCTCACTTCGTTATTTTTGGCATAAATCTTTGCTGTGTATCAAATTGTTAAACACAGCTTACTATTTTAAGTAATGTGAATAGAGCATCTTGTTTTAAGGCATGAATGATATTTTAGAAAGTTATTAATCCCAAAGATTCCCATTCACAAGTTCTTCGTATAAAACATTTTAAATGCCTGAGGTGTGTACATTGCGTATCTTAGGTTTGACCTATTAATTAGGCCATGGACAGGACCTTGATAGAAAATAATTTGACAAATTCTTTATGTCATAATTATTATTATGTCTAAATTATTGTGAGCGTATTAAATGCCACTGAAACATTCACTTTAAAATGCTTAATTTTATGTTATATGAATCTCAACTCAATTTTAAAAAGAATGTAAAACACCAATTTTGTATTTTATTGCTGGAGAGAAGAGCCCTGTTCTTTGGAAACAAGATAAGAGGCTTGTAGAGGGAATATTCTATTATATTCATTCTCACCTGGGTTGAAATTTCCCACCTTCTGCTGGCATTGGGGCCATAAAAATGACTGTGGGTGAATCCAGGATTTCCCTTGGAAAGGAATTCAGCCCTTTATTAGATCAAGATTCCAGAGCAGCTCTGTCCAATAGAATTTTCTGGGCTAGTGGAAATGTTCTCTGTGGTGTCTAATATGGTGCCTGAAGCATTTGAAATGGGGCTGGTGTGACTGAAGAAGTGAATTTTAAATTTTATTTAATTTTAACTAGTTTAAATTTAAATAGCTGCATATGGCTAGTGACTACTATATTGGACAGTACAATTCTAGAATCATAATTGAAGAGCAGTTGTCTTCAGAATTTCTAAAATGCTGACTTCACTCTTCAGTTCAAATAAATGCATTAAAGTGTGTTTGACTGCATGACAGTCACCTCACTAAACAGGCACTTGTTCCCTGGATGAAGTGCAGCACTGCACCCTTTGTTATTGCTCACCTCAGTTCTCTGCTTTGCTGCCGGGGCTCCTCCTGAACGGGTTGGTGCCCCGGTGGTGTTCATCTCCAGGGCACTGCTCTGTAATGAGATTTGGGATGGATGAAAGGCATTTTGTAGAGAGAAGTGATTGTGAAAAGGAAGATAGAAAAGGAAAAATAGCAAAAGGCAGATGCATTTTAGTAAAGAGTTTATATGGTTGTTAAAAAACTGTAAATAGTCCCTGAAGGTATCCCTGTCCCTTGGAAACTCTTTATGGTTCTCCAGGCCTTCACTTGTCCTGGTTTGAAGACTCATAGAGTGGTCAGTCAGGGCTTTACTACTGGTTCTTAGTATCTTCAGCACACGAGAATCACCCAGAAGTTTTCTAAACAAAGATGCCCAACTGCTAGCTTGGGCCCTATGGTCCTTATTTTGAAGCTCATTTGGTGATTGTTAAGGGCATCAAAAGCTGAGAAGGATTGCGTTAGAGTACGGCAAAGACAGTTTTGGCCTGAAAAAATTTCAGAGCAGGTTTATCACCCGTTGTTTGTTTTGGTGGAAAATCTTTAGTAATTTTTCAATGGATTGTTTGGTAGTATTGCCTGCTAGTACGTTCCGTGAGATGAGTTAGTAGAAACTAGAGCTAGGTGACGGAACAAGTTGACTTACTGTGTAGACTTACTAGTACGGAATCACTCATCTTTAGAGAGTAGATACCAAAGATGACAGTGTTAGTTCTGATAGAATTTTGAACTATTCTATTTTTTATTTTTTTAATTTTTAAGTTTATTTATTAAAATTATTATTTTTTACATTCTAAGATGTTGTGGAACAGTTGTGGGGGGGAGAGGAGAAGGTGAAAGAAAGTAAGGTGGGAGAAGGAGGAAGGAGGGGAGGCATCTTTGAGGCCTGTGGCACCCCCCTCATTCCTGCAGGGGAGATGAGGCTTCTAGCAGTGGCTTGGTTGTTGCTGGACTGGATGCAGATGTCAGGGGGATTTGGCTGAAGAACTCAGACCCCACTGCCCTGTCTCAAGAGCCTGAGGCACTTCCTGCAGTGGCCTGGTGGTCATTACTGGGCTGGTTATAGGTGTTGGGGCCATGGCTGAGGCCCCTAGCCCTGCTCCCTGGCTTGGGAGCCCAGGGGGCTTCTGGTCCTTCTAGGTTTTATAGGTGTTCTTTGGTGATGTTAGGCCTTTACTAGTTAATATCAAACTTTGTCTCTGATCTGTGGGTATTTTGTTTTTTCTTTCAGTTCTGTGTTGGGTTATTTGCTGTTCCCACCACTTAGTCTCTGCACTGGAACTAATTTGTTGTCCTTTGCTTATTTCTAAAATAGAGGAACTTCCTGTGGGGACCAACACTTGAGCCCTGTGGTTGAGCTAAATTGCTGTTTTGCTGTTGATTCCCTGGGGAAGGATTTTTGTGCAGTTCAGGTTTTAATAGTTGACTTCTGGGTCTTGCAAGTTCTGGTACATCTGGGTTGTGTGGAAACTCTCGTTTGGGCCTGAGACTTTTCAGCAAACTGCACCCTCTGCAGATCTGTATCACTGCCCAGTCTCCACTGAGTGGTCCTACTCTGACAGGGGTGCAGATCAGCTGTTGATGCTGTGCCCCAGTGTTCTCCCAGGGGCCCATCACCCCCACCACCCATGCTCCAAACACTTCCCATGGGACGGGCTGGGCCGTATGCTGACTCACGTTGCGATGATTCACTGGCCTACGAGTGGCTCCTTTTTTTCAGTTGTTGTGGCTACTTGCTCCTGTGTGGGTCCATGGGAACCCTATTAGTGATCTTGCTGGCCTGGGGGCCACCAAGGTTCTTTTCTCCCCTGCTGCCTCCAAGCAATTCCATCTGAAGGGCACAGCTGTGGCTTTTGCCAGCTCCTGCTCCGTGTGCTCACCAGCTCCAGCCTGGAAGTGGCTGGGATTCAAAATGTTGGGAGCAGTCCTTTCTTTCTCTCATCGTGGTTTCTCCTGTCTTCATGAACTCTGTAGGTCTCTCCTCCTCTTCCCCTAAACTGTAGCGTCCCAGCTTGCCTGCCGTTGCTTTTTAATAGTTGTAAATTTGTTGATTTGTGGGAGAGTGATACTGGGAACTTTCTATTCTACAATCTTGACTGGAAGCTCTCAGAATCCTTTTGCTCTTAGATCTTGAGAACCCCAAAGAGCTTTTGTTTATGACAGTTTTACCTATTGCTATTTACCACATCAGAAATTAAAACTGGAAAATTAAAAATGTTTATTAACTCTTTTAAAAATAACGATAATAAATCTATTACATTAACATAAGTAGCATATTTTGAAAATAAGTAACTGTTTTTCAACAAAATATGTGGAGAGAAGAGGGGTATTGTTTTATATTTTTGCTAACATTTAATGTCCAGCTTACTAGAAGACAGCTGGATCCTGCATCGGCTGCTTCATTCAGTCTGTTGCAGTTTGATTTGGTTGAAGTATGTGAAGTGATTGGTCCTCACACAGATATATAGTTGCAACAAGGAATATTTTAATACCTTTTCAGATAATTATGAATATTCTTCTTTGATGCTACACCAGAACTCAACAAGTTGGGAGTTTCTTAAATGTTAGTTGGTATATGGGAGCTGAAGCTATATCCATTAAATTTTTATACACTACTACATTAGAATCCATTGGTCTACAGCATGTATACAGTGTTTTTTTAAAATTACATTTGTTAACATCACCACCTGCTTATCAGAAGAGCCTTTCAAGATTGGGAAGTTGTCAGGTTAATAATGTTTTCAAAATTCTGATTTTTGCTTGAAAGCTTATATTTCAGTATTGTAAACAAATACTGTCAGTTACTTTCCTTGAAGTGACAGGCTCACTTTGTGTTTATTTCAAGAAAATTACTGCCAAATACCCGAGCCTGAATAACCATGGTATGTCTTTCCGTCGTTCTTTTAAGTAAAGACTGCGTTCCATGCAAGAAAGCCCAGTTCAGCTCACACCTCCACACAGTTGCTCAGGAGTTTTCCTTGGCGCCTCAGTGTTCAGCAGGAATTCTTCACATCTATTTCCCATTTCCTCACACAGAAGATTAAAAAGGGTCAAAAATAATAAAAATCAATTTTTACTGTTTTGTCAAGGACATTCTTAAACGAGTTGGCTTTTTTTTTCTTAATGTGAGTTTGTGGCCATGTGGAGAATAACAATTGCTAGTACAGTTTGCTGTCACTGCCTTGATTGCATTTGCATCATCGGTGTAAACGTCAACACCATGAAAGGGCAGATAACATCTCTGAAGATTTTGAAAATGCTTTGATTTTGACCCCTCAAGCATCCACAGAACACACTTTGAGGACCACCGGTTTAAAGCAAAACCCCAAATAATAACTTTTCCTTACAAAATTACAGATCCATTTTTATCTAGAAAACAATCTAACCCGTGTTTGCGAGTGAGAAAGTAAAGCAGAACTGGGGTGCTGGCTGTCACCCCCAGGCCCTGTCTTGAGAGAGGGGAGCAGATGGATTGGTTTTTGCCATTGAGCAACCTGTGGTTTCTGATACAGTTTGCTTCTGTCTCTCTTTTTTTTAAAAAAACAATCTTTTGGGGCCGAGCCCATGGCGCACTTGGGAGAGTGAGGCGCTGGCGCTCCCGCCGCGGGTTCGGATCCTATATAGGGATGACCGCCGGTGCGCTCACTGGCTGAGCGCGGTGCGGCCGGTCTCAAAAAGGACAAAAAACCCCCCCCAAAAAAACAAAAAAAAACAATCTTTTGGTGAGAGAGCATTTACAATAAACAACTCACTTTAAATTGGGGCCTGGTACTGTGTAGTTGGGGAGCACATCCACTGCTCTGCAGAGGTGAGCACTCTTCAGTCGGGCATGCTCCCTGCTGCCCCGGGGAAGTGGAGCACGCAGCACGCTCCTCTCTTCGTTCTTTCAGTCCTAGTATGGAGTTAAAGATTCATTCTCTTAGTGAAGGTCATGTGTGAAAACAGCTTGTTTAAGGCTCGAGTGTGAAAAATAGGGTTGAGATAGGGGGACATCTACCCAGAGGAGCCTCAGAGGATGGCTGGATCTTGGTGGAGTCATTGGTTTGTTCATTCATTCGTTCATTAATCAAATTTTTAGTGACTGCCTAGTATATAATAAACGCTTAGAACATTATGCTAAATGATGCCTTTTTCTTGCCTCTAAGGAGGTCAGTTGTGGCTACTACCAAGTGGTAAGCACGTGTTTGGAACGTCACATGATAAATGCTGCTGAAGAGTGAGCACAAGGCTGAGTTGCGGAACAAGAATAGACCATTCATGTTGGGGTTTGACAAGGCTTCACAGAGGTTTCAGCTGTGAAAATCTGGACTATATCTACACCCAAAGTTGATTAGAACTCAATGAGATGGTACTAGGAACCGATACCTGAAGACAGTGGAGGTCAGTCAGTACTTAATAGTGCTTCTCAATATTTACAGTTTCCACCATCGCCTTTTTCTGCTCTCAACATACATGGGAACTCAGATTCACAATCAGATCTTGTTTGGTGAGAGTACAGTAGGAGCAAGGGGTGCTTATGTTACTGAGTTTATTTTATCTAGGACTTTCATCCAGGCTTTCCAGTATCCCTGCCACATAGCAGAGGTCTTCTTGGTAGAGATTTTCTTTAATCTGTGTATTCCCTAGACTTTGTTGGCCAAATGGCTAAATTAATGTCTTTTGCTCCTCCACAGCAGTCTGTGCTCTCTCTGTTCTCACCTTGGAAGGCAGCACAGCAGTGTTGAAGAGTGTGGCCCTGGAGTCCTGATTGTGTCACTTACCGACTGTGTCTCTGGGCCTTCATTTTCTCCCCTCTAAAATGGGAATTTTACTGGGACCTATCTAATAACGTTGTTAGGAAGATTAAGAGAGATGATACACATAATGTGCTTAGAATTGTATCTGGTACTTAGTACACTAAATTGTCTGCAAAATTATTACTGCTATTAATGACACATTATTACTATCATTACTGTTACTAGTGCTATATTTTTGCTAGTATACTTTCTTACACCTACTGTATTCCAAGTCGAGTGAGGTCAGGGGCCTTTCCTGTTATCATCTCTGTTGTATGCTCAGTGCATGGCACATATGTTTGATAGGTATTCATTGAATGTGTGATGTGCTAGGACAGAGGTGTATTGGGGGTGTAGGGGGAGAGAATGTTTTTCAGGGACCTCCTGCCAGAAGAGGTGTCTTCTGGACTGAGTTGTGCCTGATGGCTGGAAGCAAGCCAGGACCAAGGATAACCTGGCAGCAGAATGAAGGACTTTGGGAAGGGTGATTGGAGAAGACCAGACTGCAGGGGTGAGGCCAGCAAAGAAACAGAGTTGTCCTAGGCCGTGCTGTCCAGGAGGAACAGGGCGTGAGTCATACATGCCATGTAAATTTGTCTAGTCGCCACATCAGAAGAACAAAAAGAAACAGGCAAAATTGTAGTTTATTTAATGCAAAATATATCCAAAATATTGTTTCAACATGTAATATTTAAATATTTTAACAAGCAATATTTAATATAAAACTAATGGTGAGATATCTTACATTTTTCTTTGTACTAAGTCTTTGAGATCTGGTGTGGATTTACACTTTTAGCACATCTCAGTTCTGATTGGCCACATTCCAAGGCTCAGCTGCCATGTGAAGCTTGTGGTGGCCTCATTGGACAGCATGGGCCATTTGGGAGGTAATGGGACTTGACGACTGCCACGTTTCCTGCTTGCTTACTAGATGAGCAGTGGCCTCACTTAGGAAGAAGAATTCAGGAAAAGAATAGAAGACTTACTTTTGTTTTCAGGAATAAAGGGGCAGGAGGTAAGATGATGAGTTAAGTTTAGGAGTTTGAGATTTAGGTAGGACATTCGGCTTCATGGATACGGAACTTAGTCGAAGGTTTTATGATCTTGAGGCCTGGGAATTGGGACTGAAGCTCTTTAAACCCAGCAAAGACCCACTGGGCTGTTCCTTCTTCTGAGCCCACTGCTCACTTGGTGTCCTGTCCTCTCACTATTCCTGCCTGTCTGCAGCTTGAGGCCTCTCTTCTTGGGCTTCAGTGGAAGGTAGACTGTCATTCCCTGCCCAGCAGTCGATGGGCTGTGGTCAGAGAAAAAAAGAGAAGCACACGAAGGTCAAAATTCACAGAAGTACCTTAACCTTTCATCTGAAGTGACTGCAACTCTGCACAGTTCATGAGCCATTTGAATTTTAGAGTTTAATTTTAAATTATGTACAATAAAATTATAAGCTGTTTTTTATTTTAAAAAGTATGATCGATATAGTGTAGCTGGAAAAATGGAAAATGTCTGTACCTTTTTATTTTTGGAGATTAAATTCTGAGAACTTTTTCTAGGTCTCTTTCCAGGGAATGCTTTTGTTTGGTGATGTCCCTCTGGGAATGAGATGAGTGATCATAATTAGTTCATAGTAGGAAGGCAACATTTCTTGCCCATTAACTCTTACTTAGGATATTCAAAGATGAGATTAGAACCTCACTCATCTACTCAGCCATGTATTCATTTGTCAGTCAACATTGTTGTGCGTTTACAGTGTGCCAGTTGCTATGTGAGGTCCCAGAGGTATAGAAATAAGCTGTTTCCTCCTTTTAAACATCCCAGTTACCATGCAGTAATATAACTTCAGTGAAGAGAGAGAAATGTGGACTTATATGGGGGTAGATGCACAACTTAATTATTCGCAGGGCCAGGAAGGAAGGTGATGCTTTAGTCAGACAAAGGAGAAATTTATGCAGAAATCCTACAGGACATGCTGCTGTCAGAGGACAGCAGATGTTGCAGCATTGCCTTGGACCAGTCAGTAAAGTGTGCCTTCATTTACATATGCATTTTGAAAGGTTTAAGGCACTGTGCTGGGCTCTGTGCAGGTCCAGCTGCTATAAGATACAAGAGCATGAGGCAGCCTAAGTACCCTTTCTGAGAGTAGAGAGCACATGAGCTGCTGCAGTGAGATGTGACATCCTGGTAACACTCGAAGGCGTGGTAAGACTTTGGTATTCCACCCACAAACTTTAAGCGTGCATTAGGTGTTAGGGATATAAAAATGTGTGTGTGCGTGTATATGTAACAGGAGTATAACACCCTGTTGTCCATCAGGGGCTCACAGTCCAGAGAACTAGATAATCTAATAATAAATAATCAAGCAATATGATAAATGTTACTTAGCCTTGTGAGAGCACTTGACTTCACCTGGAGAGATCAGGGAAGGTGTCAGGATGGTTATGTTTAGATTGAGCTTTGAAGATTGAGTAGGAATTAACTGGGAGGAGAGGGTGGGAAAGAGCGTTCTAGGCAGGAGGAATCTACAGTCCCTAAATGGGGAAAGAGCACAGGGCCTTCACGTGACTACAGTTGTTAGGCTTGGAGGGGCACAGAGTATGTGGCAGAGAGGCAGGGCGTGGGGCTGGAAAGGCACGTGTGAGGCCGACCTGACCAGCCATCACGAGAGTTTCATTTTTAAGTGTAATTCACAGGGAATCTTCAATAGATTGTACAGAAGCTTCAGCAGTTTACATTTTAGAATGATCTCTCAGAGATTCAGAGGGTACGTTGAAGAAGCAGTGATGGGTGGGAGGAAGACTAGTGAGAAAGCCCTTTGGTATGGCCTGGATGGGAGGAGCGCAGGTGGAGGGGACGTGACAGCTGAGAGAGTTGGAGGGGTGGCTGGCCTTAACCACGTGCTCAACATGGCCAGTGAGGAGGGCGAGGTGGAAACAAGGTTTCCGTCTGGGTTGAATGACTGGGTCTCACAGTGACCTTAACCAAGACTGGAAAATGGGGTGGTTAGCAGAGGGAGGTGATTGTGATTTTTGGTGTGCTGATCTTGAGGTGCCAGGAGGAAACATGCAGGCTCAAGTGGAAATGAGCATCTGGCTCTGTCATGTGGAGTGTGGGATCCTGAGGACTGCCAGACTTGAGGGAGAACATGCAGAAGGACAGGCCAGAGAGGGCGAATGAGGGAGGAGTGTCAGTGACAGGAGGTGACAGTGAAGGATCATATAGCAGCAAAGAGTTTTTCCCCTCCAGCTCTGATTCTTGAAAATTTCAAATCCACAGAAAAGTTGAAATAATAATACAATGAACACCTGTTTATCGTTCACCTAGAACTAACAGTTGCTAACATTTTGTCACACTTGCTTTAATCTGTTGCTGCCTAAGCCCTCCTGAAGGAAGCAGTAGGTAGCCATGGAGATATTTTGGTGAACAGCTCTGAGGACAGAGGTAGCCTGTGCAAAGGCCCTGAGGTGGGAGGATGTTGGCTTGTTTGCTGATGAGCAGGAAATCGGTGCAGGTGGAGCAAAGAAAGAAAGGGGGCGAATTATAAGAGACCAGGTTAGAGAGGTAGCAGAAATCATGGGAAAGACTTTGGGTTTTCCTGTGAAGGAGACAGGAAAGTATTGGAGGTCTTTAACAGAGGTGTGACATTATCTGATTTACAGTTTTAAAGGATCGCTCAGACTGTATAGCAAATAGACTGGGGTGGAGGGCTAGGCTCCAAACAAGGATGTCAGGTGCAGAAGTTATTGCAGTAGTCCAGGCAAGGTCTTACATGGTTTGGACAAGGAGACCGGTGGGAGAGGCTGTTAGGTATTCTCTGTCCATGTTGAAAGTAGGGTCAGCATAATTTACAGTTTGGATTGGAGGTGGAAAGTAAGACTAAGAAAATGGTCAAGGACCTTTCTGCCAGTGGAGTGGAGTAACAGTTTGGTGGGATGGGGTGGGTGGAGAAATTAAGAATCTGTTTTAGATGGATTAAGTTTGAGATGCCTATTGGAATACCCAAATGGATATATGGAGTAGACAGTTGTATAGAAAAGTCTAGAGTTTCGGGAGTGGTCTGGGTTGGAGACAGGACTTTGGGAATCATCAGCATGTGGGTAGAATTTAGAGTGATGGCACCGAGCAGCGAGGAAGCACGGGCAGAGATGAGATCCAAACCCGGAGGCCTTGAGCAGTGCAGAAATGATGGGTTGAGACATTGACAAGAAACCAGGAAGAGCTTGCAAGATAGGAGGAGAGAGGGCTGTCCTGGATGTGATGTGAAGAAGCGAGGAGTGAGTAGCTGTGTCAGGTGAGATGAGAAGGAGACCACTGGAGGTCATCTTGATGAGAGCCATTTTTGTGGAATATTGGTGTGATTAGAGCAAATTCAAGTGTGAATGAGAGGAGAGGGAGTAAAGACAGCCAATACTGTCACTCTTTCAGGGATTCTTCTCTAAAAGGGAGCAGAGAAAGGAGGCAAGAGCTAGAGGAAGATGTGTCAACAGAGGCTCAATAAATACCTGTAAAGGTGAAAGAGGTGGGGTAGGAGCATGTGCAAGTGGAAAGAACTGTGGCCAGGCAGGGGACAAACGCGGAAGTAGGTTGGTAGCTCACTTGAGGAGATAGCTATTTATATAATTCTGTGAGGCAGACTTCTTTTAAATAACAGTTTTAAAGAGTGTTGCTACAGGGTGTTATGTGTTGGGGCGACTCGAAGCCAGCGTAGGCTTTGCCTTGGCTGGTGTTTGGTGACATCCGAAGGTGGTGGCACTCTGGTGGTGAATATCTGTGCACCACGTGTGCAGCAGCATGTGCAGCTGTGCTGTGAGTAATTTGCATCCCTGGAGGCTTCCCTGTCCTTACTTCCCTGAAGTCAACACTGTCCCCTTCCAAAGACCTTTTCCAGGTGAGAGAATTTCCTTCTGCAGTGGCTCTTGTATGTGACTTCTTGTGGTCCCGAATGACTTGTGATTTTTGTTATTGCTGCTTTCCTTTATTCTCCTCCCCTTCCTTGTTATCTCTTCATGGGTTTATTTGCTATGGATCTAGGACATCAGAGGTTCACAAACATGAATGAATTTTGTATGCCTAAGCATGTTTAATGTATATTATTTTATGACATTATATTGATCAGAGACTAAAGTTACTGTGAGAAAACCTCATAGATGTTATATCTGTGAAATAAATTATGTATTATTGGAATGTTGTTCTGAAAGGTTTTTTTATGGGAAAAGTAAATTGTATTTGAAGGTTTCATTTAGATTTCTAATTCTGGTATATCTTATTTAATTCTGACCTTTCTACTGTAGGTTTTCAAATAAACTTTATCTTTTGTGTTTATCTAAGAAACTTCCTTAATACTTCTGTCTGAAATTATCTTCCCCCACCCCATCTTACAAATGCTTCATTCCTTCGTTTCTTTTTAGACATATAGGGATAGTTTTCATTGGAGCAGGACTGAAAGCAAAGTCCCCAAGGGTCTTAGGATTAGAAGAGACTATAGTTCAGCTGATCCAACTTCATCTTAGAAGAGGAAGCTGATTGTGTTCCCACTTTACTGTTATGGTCAAAAGTCAAACCAAACATTAAATCCTCCAAGTTCATTCTGCTGTTTTTCCTTTTAACATCTAAAAGGAGCTGTTGGCATGTAGAGGAATATGCCAGAGTAAGAGTCTGGCACTTCTCGTCCAGTGCTAACGTACTTGGGTGGAGTGGCCACAGACCTTCAGCAGCCCTGTGAGACCTCGGCCACTTTAGGGCCACCTGGGCCAAGGCCACCTCTCCTCTGTGTTAGTTTGGTCCTTCCTGGGTGGAGGTAAGCCTGTTCTGCATTTTGTCTCCTGTTCGCCAGCCGTCCCTGGGGACGGTAGTAGTGGTAACACACAGAAAAACCTGTGAGATGTCCCCCAAATAATTTGTTTACATTTCTGAGTTTGCTGTAGTAGAAACTAAAGAGAAAATCTTTAGGTTCCTGAGTTAGAGAAGAGGTTAGTGTTGGATCAGAAGTTGGGTAACTTACATTTTGGAACTGCAGAGGTTATTCTGATAATTTTGAATAATAATGTCAAACTACCATGTAAAAAAACTTCACTTCTTTGTTTGCTGATATTCGTATGTAAATATTACTAAAAACACTCCATCTTAATGTTAATAAAAATAATTGCATTTTTATTCATCCCCCCAAATTGTATTTTAAATGAGAATATTAGAGCATAAGTGTTTGTATTTTAGGTAGAAAGATATTCTGTCAGCAGTCTAAAGTAATACATTTTCAAAGCAGTGGTGAATTTTTGATATAAACAAGTTAAAAAAGAAACAAATTATTTGAATTTGAATTCTTGTGTAACAGCACCTCTGTAGCGTTTTCAAAGTGTTCAGGTACTTTCACACAGACACTAGGATCTAAGAACTCTCAAGAAGGCTGCTGAATGGATGTTGACGCTAAGGCCGGGCTAAATCTCACAGCCATTTAAACTAAAACAGCTTAGTTCAGAGGGTACTGCTGTTTTATAACCATATTTAAAAATCTGTTCCTCTGTTACTCCCTCAAACTGAGTTCAGGCATATAATGGATCCCATTATAGGTAAAAGGTCTGTGACTCAGCCATCGAGCTACTCAAACTCTTGGCTGTTTTAATTGCCACCATTAAAGCTTTAGTACTTTTATCTCATAAAAATAGATATCATTGATGTAAAATGTATGCCTATCGAAGATACATGTGTACCTCTGCCCTTCTAGTTAGCTAATCATCTATTTGAGTCTGAAGTTAGTTAGGTTTTATGCAGATGGGAGCATGACATAGATCACAGATTTGTTCAGATTTTGTTACTTAATTAAGAAAAAATTCCATGTAGTGATAAGGGCAATATCTAGCTAGAATATCTCCCCCAAAGAAACTTGGTTTGGTTTGGTGTGCATTTTCACTACTTGCATTTATGGAAAGATGGTAGATTTTTACCACACTCTTTTTTTGAATCCAAGAGAATAGTGCTGCACTGATTCTAATACTGTGACATCAATGATTCAAGGGAAGTATGCGAACCACTTTTCTGTCCCTGGTGCACACATCTGTTTAAATTTAAGTATGGTGACTGGAGGTGTTTCTCTATCTTCTAGTGTATACTTGTGGGCAAAAATAAAGCTCTGCAAAGGGGGAAATATCAAGGTGTGAAGGAAACTCCAAGAACACAGAAGGGGCTAAATGTTAAAATGTGAAAAGCTAGTTTGTTCTGGGCTTTTCCTTCCAGTATGCTAGCATGTCACAGTTATCATTCATATTGCTGTGCACAAACAAAGTAATAAAATCAGTACATCTCAAGAAAGTTTAACTGCCTGACCACAGTGTACACATTTATTCCTTTGTTGTAAACATAGACTAGCAGGTAATTGGAGGGGCAGTTCTGATCTGTAGTTGTAATTGTGGAATTGTATTCAGTTAAGAGAAAAAAATCTGACTGTAAAAGGAACTCAGATCTGAACACTTTCTAAAACTAAAACCTACCCACACAAAACGTTTGTGAGCCAATATACATAACCAGGCTTCTATTCTTGCCCAGCTGCATAGATTCAATTATAATAATTTTCTCAGTTGCATAACATTGCTGTTTGTTTATTACTGCGTTATTAGTCAGTGAATGAACCTCCCTCTTTTTGACCCCTCAGTAGTCTTTATAAAATACTTAATTGCGTTGGTATTTTCTGTTTCATGTGTAATTCCAGCTGGAAGGAGTCATGGAGACACAGTCCCCTTCAAGTGTTAAACTGACTGTTTCTAACCTGCAATAAACTTTCTTTTAAAATAAGTATCAGGAACCTTTAATATTGCTTATGGCTTAATTTCTTAGGGTTTTTTTTTTTTTTTTTTTTTTGTCTTTTGTCTTTTTTCCGTGTCCGGCAATGGATCGCAACCCTCAGTGTTGCCCCCGTACTGGACCGGGGACCGGCAACGGGATCGCAAACCTCGGTGTTGCTCCCGCGCCTCGCTCAGCCAGTGAGCGGGAACCGGTCTGTATGTGGGATCCGAACCCTCGGGCGGGAGCGCCGCCATGCTTCCCAATCGGCGCACTATCCAGTGCGCCACCAGGCCGGCCCAGGTTTTTTTTTTTTAACTTGAAAATGAGCAGCGTTTTTACTAAAAATCTCCCTGTGACAATTTAAGTGGTAGTTAACTGTCTAATGCCTTGTACTTTAAAGCACTGTCTTGCTTGTAATAGCCACACCCTCTAATCTCACCTGGGCTGTTCCTGTCTGAGTAGGTCCCACCTCTCGGTCCAGTTGTTACCTTACACCCAGCTCTCTTTGCCATCGCATCTTTCTCTTTGGAGAAACTGTAGCAGGATTGCATGAGCTACAGTGGTTATGTAGTAGGCATAATGGTTGAGAACATGGGCTTGGCAGAGAGGTTGTCTGGTTTGAATCCTGACTTCTCTTGTAATCAGCTTTTTGTGACTTGGGGCAAATTTCTTAGCCTCTTTGAGTGCCTTAGTTTCCCAATTTGTAAAATGGAGATAATTTCATAAGGTTGTTGTCGACTTGGAACACTGCTTGGCACAGAAGTGCTCAGTGATAGCATCAGCAGCAGCATCTTTACAAGGCATTAAGAAAGTCTTGCACTGCTGTCTGCATGTGGAGAGAGAAATATTTCATGAGGAAAGGGGGATCCTAGGTGGAAAAAAAGAAATTTCAGGTGAGAACTGTAGAGAATGTTAAGGTGTGTATTAGTTATTTGTTGCTGCGTGACAACATTGCCACAAACTTCGTGGCTTACAACGATGTCTATTTCCTCTCTCACAGTTTCTCTGGCCCAGGGTTTGGGCATGGTTTAGCTGGGTCCTTTGCCCAGGGCCTCATGACCCTGCAGTCACGTGTTGTCAGGACTGTGTTCCCATTTGGGATCGTGACTGGAGAGGAATCTGCTTCCAGGACCATTCAAGTTCATTTCCCGTGCTGTGTGAGAGGGAACTTCAGTTCTTTCTGGCTATCACTTGAGGCCATCCTCAGCTCCTGAAGGCTGCCCTCAGTTCCTTGCCATGGTGGGTTTCCCTCTGTGGTAGCCCACCCGGGATAATCACCCTTTTAACTCCAAACCAACCAATTTCGGAACCTTGATAACACCTGTGAAATCCTTTCATCTTTGCCATATTCTGTCAGCTTGAAGTCACAGGTCCTCTACACTCAGGAGTTAGAGAAAATAAGGCCATCTCAGAATTCTGCTTCCCACAAGATAGGAATGAGTTTTTATAGGACTGAAGTAGTCTATCATTAAGCATTTATTGCAAACTAAATTTGCTAGGCTCTTACTCTCTGAAGCCTGGAGAATTTGCCTAGAGTGTGTAAATTAACTTTATCACTGATCTTATAAATTGATTTTTTTCTCCTTCAAAGATTATTCTATTCCCAATTGTGCACAAACCCCTGGGATAATAATCAGCATTAAAGACACACCTTCTTGTCAGTCTTTGAGGTTTGACTTTTTAAATTTATAGGAATAGCATTGTTAGTTACTTTTAATATTGACCTTTTAAAGTAGTAGAAATGTAAGTACAAACTTGACATAAATTGCTTTTCTATAGCTAAACTCTACATTTCACCTTTCTGGTTCAAAGATCAGACTTGCTGTTGACTATACTAGTGATAGCAAAATACAGTGTTAAGTGTATAGTAAAAAATTGTTGAATTGACTGCAGCTTTTTTTAGTATGTGAATTAGGTCTTTGTCTTTAGTGTTTTTGAGTAGGATCAGTGTATACAAAGCATTTTGAGCAGCCTGGAAGCACCATTGTCCTGTGTTTTGCTGAGTTTGATCCCTGGTAAGCTGGGTAGCTTCAGGTGTGGGTGTCCAGTGCCAAAGTCAGGCTTCCAGACACACCTGGAGAACATGTGGACCTTAGGGCAAACTTGAAATAAACAAGACAAATGCCTGTGAAGTGGGAATTGGTTCTATATATTCTCCTTTACTGATAGTTATTGAAGTGAGCCTGTAATGGGAAGGGTACTATATTCGTGATGATAAAGAAAAAGAAGAAAAAGAGAAGGGGAGATAATAAAATGTACTTGTAGTCCCCTAAACATATTATCATCACCATTTTACTTCTGGAAAGTAAAGTCTGGTAAAAGGTATCTCTTGATGCGTTACTACCCTAAGGAGCTTAGAAATTCAAAACAAGAGGGTGAAAGTATGACTCTATCTCAGATTTCTCTCATCAGTTCCTATTTTGGTTTGCTCATGATAAGTCAGAGGCACTGTGATGTGCATATTGCAGACCCTGCTTTTTCTTGGGGTGTTGCTATTCTAGGAGAATGGGTGCTTCTTGTGGCCCAGAAGACCTAAGAAGTTACTCGCTGATACTGTAGTAAGCTCTGAATTGTGTTGCATTTGTGGTGGTTTTTGTTTCTCCCCTGCCCAAAGTAGTGATGGTTTCTGTTGGCCCCTTTACATTTCTTTTCCTTCTATCAAAAGTGCTTTAGGGATAGGAGATGTTCCAGATCAGCAACACAGTCTGATTACCAGCATACAGTTTTTGGAAAGCTAGCACATGTAAAAACATCACTCAAGTCTGGTATAAACAATTAAGCTAATTTTTGCAAGCATTTATGAAGCAATGGAGACACATCAAAAGCATGTTCAATTTAACACAAGTTCACGCCCCTAGTAGCATGTGTGGCCCGTAGACAAACAGGCTATTTCAACTATATAGTCCCTAAATTCAAGCTTACGACTTCATCTGGTGCTTTTCTTAAGAAGCAGCAGTTGCTCTATTATGAAGCTGTAGAAAAGAACTGGTTAAGTCTTTGAAATATAGTAGATTGATTAAAGAATTATATAAGCGGTTCTTTATAGTTGGTTTTGGGACAGTTTTCAAGCCAGGCAAGGAGTGGGCATATCTTTTTCTGGTTCTTGAAGACTTGCTTTGGTCCCTGGGACAAAGTAGGTCCCAATATTTATTGAATTGAATTATAGTTCTGTCAAACAGGGTGATTTTGAGGATCTTACTGGATAATGTTTGTTAGCTCCAAAGCATAATAAGACTGTCATTTCTTAACGGCAAAAATTCCAAATTTGTATTAAGTTAAAACCCATCTTAACCTGTAGATTAGAATTAGAATTAGGGTCTTAGAATTAAGGCCTTTACAGTTTTGGAGAAAGACAGCAAGCTGCTCCCTGGGCTTGTGCTGTGGGCACAGCTGAGGCTGGAGAACTCCACTGCCACCCCTCTAGCTGTGGACTACCACCATGGGGTGCCTAACCACATTACAGACCTTCTCAGAGGGGGCTTGGTAAATTGTGTGGATTTTGTAGCTATGTCTCCTGGATTAGAGTTTGTTTTGCCATTTTCTAGTTGAATAACTTTGGGTAAGTGCTTATAATTTAGATGCCATAAAAGTGGCTCATGTTAATTTGTAGCTGTTTCAGATTTTGTTAATATGATGAATCGATTCTAAGGACAGCTTGAAAACACAAGCAAAAGACCAAAGGTTTAAAAACGCCTTCAGCTAAAATCGATTACAATGTTGAATATACTGATTATCCTGATTTGAACATCACACATTGCACACAGATATTAATATTCAATGCTGTACCCCACAGATATGTACAACTGTGTTCCAATAAAAAATAAGTTTTAAAAAAAATGTCTTCAGGTGATTTTTAAATTACGTATTTCAGCAGTAATTGTTTTTAAATTTTCAATTCCAAAATTTAATAATTTTGAGGTACATGATAAATTATTACATTATGACATTTCAAAATCCATTTTATTTAACTTGGTAATTATCTTGACTGTGTATATAATAGAAGTAGTACAAGTCATCATCATATGATTATACTAATATTCTGATTTTATTTCTACCAGTGACTTAAATTGAGCATAAAAAAACCTCTCAAATTCAGTGAGCTGTTTCAGTACATTTTTATATAGAATTATATTTGTTCATAGAGTCATATACTGTCTCGTAAAGCGTTTGAGAACCACTGCTTTGAGAAGGAGAGAGACCACACACATGCTTATCCCTGTTCCAGAGAAGGTGATGGATATGTCCTGCTGTATCTATATCAGTATAATCAAAAGTATATTTTGAAAAACGTTTATTCAAGATATTCTTCAAAAAAAGGGATGCCATGGTTAAATAGTGTTAGGACATGATATGTACTGTCTCCATCAACCTCCCCAATACGTTAAGGGCTTGGAAAGTCCTGTAGTAAAGAAAACTGTTGAGCTTTGATTAGCCCAGAATTCTCTAACCTCATGTGACTTGAGCCCTCTTTTCATGTAACACCTTTGAAATCCTTAATTTAAAAAATGTTGTTCTATACTTTTTGCCTTTTCAGTTAATTCATATGACCAGCAAGCCTGGTACTGTTCATTTGTTTTTGTATTCATAAACATATTCGTTTAATAAATAATTTTCCCTGGAAATTAAAATAAACCAAATAAAACTGACTGGAATATAAAAGGCTTGAACTTGAGGTCTTGACTCCATTAATACTAAATTTAGCCAACAAGAAAATATTTCAATCCTTGATTGTCTTAAGAATATTTTTGTGCTTATTATTTTATATCAGAGAATCAAAGTTAAATTATTTCAGTTGACCATTCAAACTAGTATCTGCTCATTCTTGATCACACCCCACAAAGCAGGTTTTAAAAGCTTGCTTTTAATGCATTTTCATGCCTCCAGTTACCCAATCCCAGGCACGATTCATTGTTCAGGCTGTTTCCATTGAGGAATGGACCCCTGGCCAGCACCTGCCTCCCCTCCTGTCCCAGCTTGGGCCAACTTCTTTCAGCAAGACTCCTTGGCCTCATCCTGCATTAGGTGTTCTGCCCTGTCCCCCAGCAGGTACCGTGGCTGCCTTGTTTAGTGCTGTATTCTCAAATATTTGTTGAATGAATAAATGAATTGGGCGCCAGATATTGAGTATATCTTCTTTTTTCTCAATGCCATTGTTACAATCTCAATAGGACTTACTGAACCTTTGCTAAATGTTCTTTTGAGCCATTGCACACTCTTTTGGCTGAAGATTGAGCTTCAGTGTTCATACCAGAATTCCTTTTTAAAAAAGAGTATAGAGGGATCAAGAACCTGGGGAATAGTGGAAAAAATAAAAGTTAAGAATGTCTGTAATAGAAATGTGTTTCCAAAGCCATTTTTAAAACACCAGATAGGATGATTCAATCCTAAATGACTAAATATTTGTGTTTTCAAAAGCCATGTAAACTACAGTGTGGTTTAAGGGTTGTATTTATTATTGCTGGAATCTTAATTGGCCTTCCACTTCTTCACCAGAATCTTCTTTTCTCTGAGAGCAACAGTGCCTCCTCTTTATTGTCTCCTTTTAGCTTAATTTTTGGGGAGGAATGTGTCTTCAGAAGTACTGTACTATTCTGGTCCAATTGGTAGTATCTTTTCCTTTCTTGTAAAGCATCATCATCATCATCATCATTATTATTTTTTTTGGTGGCTGGCCGGTACAGGGATCCGAACCCTTGACCCTGGTGTTATAAGGCTGTGCTCTAACCAACTGAGCTAACTGGCCAGCCCTGTAAAGCATTATTTTTATTTTACACTTGTGTGTATGTAAATAAATACATATAAATAAACATGTTTGTTCATAAATAAAATGTTTATCCATAGATGTCCTGTCTTACAAAATGTTGCTAGTTTGCAGAGATTATACATGTTGGAAGCACTGCACACTGTTAATATTACATCACTCACTCCTGTTACTCAACATTGCTAACAGGGTGAGGCTTCAGAATATAATTAAGGTAAACCATGATGAAATAAGATAGCTTCCTAAGCTAGAAAATGCTGATGAATCTTGGAAGAAAAGCACACTTGAGGTAGATGAGAAGTTACTCTTCACATACTTTTTCATGTTCTTCTAATGATGCTCCTGAACATTTTGGGTCAGATTTGCTTAAAAGTCGCAAAGGGATTGCCCTCACATCCTCTGTCTCAGCTCTCCTTTGGTTAAATTTGCATCCTGTCCATTCTGCTGTTTTATATAGGATAACTTATTTGGGTGTTTTTTTCTAATTTGTGTGTTGTGAACAGTGGAGTTAAGATAAAAACTATCTTTAGCTTATGGTAATTTTTTCAACAAAACATGCACACTTTGGTTCATTTTTATTTATCGTTTAAGTATTAGTCATGCCGTTTAAGTTCGAAAAGTTTATAACACCATTCTTATATATTCTGAAGGGTATATGAAAGTATGATAGTAAATATGTCAAGCAGAAGGTCCTATAGGGTGTGTTTAAAAATACCTTTGGTGTCTAACATGCTCCACATTTGCTCTAATAAATGAAAGGTTTTAGGAATGCCCTATATGGTAATATCAGATGTTAATGGCATTGATTACCTGTCAGGCAGTGGGAATTGATGGGAAAATGTCTGCCGTAAAATTAAATAGCATTAGAGAAGACTGTACCATGCATCTGGTGGGGGTGGGGGAGTGGGCACGGCTGGGCCTGGAAGACTTTGTCAGGGTATTACTGGGAGCTTCGCGTTTTTTTCCCCACATGATTAAGGCAGGCCATCTGTTCTTTGTTAAATGTTTACAAAAACAGCTTTTCCCTAAAAGATTTAAGGAGATGTGGGTCTGGTAAACACTATAATATTTCTGAGCACCTTTTTCACCCTATTTCAGATAGTACCAAAACATAATTCTGCATATCAAACAGGATTAATACTTTTTTTTTTTGTATTTAATCTTTACTTTTTCTCCCTCCTTATGGAAGATTAAATTTATGGTTTCATTTATTACTAAAAGGAGCATCTAAAACGATTTGTATGCTGAAGTGTGTAGATAAGTTTTCAATCTTTTTGTGTTGTGTGTTATATGCTTCTAATTCATAAATGCGTGCCAGAGAATCTCTCATTAGGAGCTAGTGTTCTGTTACTGGAGTTAATGCCATGCAGATTAAGTAAAGGCACACGTACCTGGTATTAATTCACCATTCTAAGTTTTAATCTTTGTTTAGACTTTTCTCTTTCCAAGAACAACTTTTTCTTCCATTTCCTGAAAAAGAGCTTGTCCCAGATAAGGTTGATTTCTGTGTTCCTTGCAAAAAAGGTATAGTTTTCTCCTTTTAAATTGCATTAGGAAATAATATGTAACAATTAAGTTAAACTGGAGTGTAATGAAATAGTTAAAACAGGTTCCATTAATTCTTAGGTAATGCTAATTTGGACATTGCCTCTGTTGATGTTTAAAGGTGTTTGCAAGGGATAAATAGAGAGGCAGGGGGTAACTTTTTTCAGTGTTTGGTTAGCTACGTTGTCCCTATAGGGAAATCTGCTCATGTAGATTTACATCCGTGCATTCTTCCTCAAACTCTGCTCGTGCTCCTCTCTTTTCCTATATATGCTTATTCTTTTCTAGGTTCATTCCCTCTCAGCTATGACCAAGAAAGAGCAGTATGTGTTTTTTAATACCACAAAATTTTGGAAGAGACTTTGGAAATCATTAAACCCAAACCCTTTATTTCATTGATGGAGAAAGTGAACCTCAGACGTGTGAAGTGGTTTTCCCCAGAAAAGATAGCTTTAATATACCTTTTAATAGAATAAAAATATATTCTACACACAGACACATATATTTTGTATATTCTATTAATATAGGATTTTAATCTCTTAACTCAGAGTCCTGGGCTCTTTTTCTTGTACTAGTGCAGCTGGAGAATTGAATGGAGGTTTCTTTAGTAACCATGACAGGTTTTAGTGGGAACAATATAACTGCTTTCTTTTCAGGCAGTGAATTTATTTATTTATTTATTTATTTTGGTGGGGGTGGGGGGTTCCAAATGCTTTAGAAACTGAAAGAAACCTGTGGAGCCTTTCCCAGAAAGATGCCCATGTGTAAGATTTCAGGAGGAGATGGACAGAATGGGTAGAGCATTGGAATTAGGAAACCTGGGTTCAGGTCTCAGCTCCATGTCTTACTGTGTGGCCTTGGGTGGCCACATCCCCTCCTTGCATTCTTACTTCCTTTCTGAAAGATGGGGGTAAATTATCACATTTTTGTTGTGAGAGGCAGGTGAACTAACATTTGAAAGCACCTAGCTCAGTATATGGTATCAAATAAATGCTCAATTAATATTAATTGTATTGGAATGTAATTTTTGGTACCTGTATTTTAATGTTTGATTCTTTTTTTTTTTTTTTTTTTTTTTTTTTTTTTTT
>NW_007726814.1:272001-315693 GCF_000696425.1 Galeopterus variegatus | reverse complement strand
CCCTCGGCAGGAGCGCCTCCGCGCTTCCCAAGCAGCGCACTAGCGCAGTGCGCCACCGGGCCGGCCCTAATGTTTGATTCTAACGTTTCTCCTCTGGTCATGGTAAAGCTTGGCTTACACATTAGTTTCAGGTCTCTGCAGATGTAGACGTAGGCTCTCCTGCCTGCTTAGCTTTTGCAGGTTGTGTGGTGAGAAGTGGAGGCTCTGGAGCTGTCGGCTTCAATGTCAGGCTTGGTTCTGTCACTTACCATCTGTACCTCCTTGGGCAAGTTACTTCATCTTAGTGTGTCAGTGTCCTCAACTATAAAATTAGAAGACTCATCATACCTGGCCCTTAGGGTGGTATGGGGATTGAATGGTGTCACGGGTGTAAAGCACATGCCTGGCATACAGTAAGATGTTCATATTTCAGTTACTATTACATATTGGGAGAAGCATATGAAAAAGGCAGAAAATGAGTAACATTTGCAGATTTAACATTTTTAAGTATTTGATCGAAATGTAAAGGTTCATTGGATGTCATAATTTATGGTATAGATGATAATGTAGCTCTGCCCTGGCTTGGATCGTAAACAGTGATGCTGTCATATATAGGAGTCACTTACTCTGATCTCAGCTGACCACTCAGCATTCCACATATTTGAAACAGTCTCTGGGTGTATTCCTAGTGAATGTCAAGAATCTCTTGCAAGGCATGTCAGATTAACTATTTGGGTTCTCTCTCCCTCAGTGAAATTTCGAAATGTAAAGCTTGAAGGAATTAGGAGAAACATTGACCACATTACATATCAGTACAAAAGATTTAACCAATCTAAAATGATTAAGCTTGGATATGTGATTTTAATTTGACATTTTAATGTTGTTTAAACCAGAAGTGGCCCGTACTATATAAGATTTGTATGTTGTATTTACACTTGATTTCAGATTTTAACAGTACCAGAATCCTGTAATATTCAGTACCCTTGCTCTTTTTAAAAATAGCTAAATTATATACCTTTGCTTTGAGTTCCTATTGCTACATGAGGAAAAGAGCTCCACTTAGATTTACTCATTGTCATTGAACTTTTGCTACCGATTTGTCATTCA
Source organism: Galeopterus variegatus (assembly GCF_000696425.1). Classification (NCBI taxonomy): domain Eukaryota; kingdom Metazoa; phylum Chordata; class Mammalia; order Dermoptera; family Cynocephalidae; genus Galeopterus; species Galeopterus variegatus. The sequence goes on along the minus strand of NW_007726814.1, from coordinate 314,607 downwards.
CCATTTCCCACATAGGCTGTTGAAAAAGTGGACAATGTCTTCAGCTGATTGAGAGGTTTTTTTTCCCCTGAACTGAATTATTTACTATATTACTAAAGTGCTGCTTTTTATTCTCTTATTTAAAATCTTTCCTCTTAAAGAAATACATATATTTTTTGGGTAAGAGAAAATGACAGATTCCACATTTGTATAGTTGGTAAAATACTTGCTACCTTGAGTAGAGAATAAATTTTAGAAACATCAGCCACTAACTTTCAGTTCCTTTCTTTACTACAAAGAATGATAAACTAATTTCAATTCCTATTTGTGTCTCTTAGCATTCTCCATCGGAGCCCTTTCTAGAGAAACCAGTGCCGGATATGACTCAGGTTAGTGGACCGAATGCTCAGCTAGTGAAGACTGATGATTACCTGCCGTCGATAGAACAGCAGCCACAGCAAAAGAAGAAGAAAAAGAAAAACAACCACATCGTTGCAGAGGATCCCAGCAAAAGTTTTGGTAAAGATGACTTCCCTGGTGGGGTTGATAACCACGAACTAAATAGGAACTCACTAGATGGGTCCCAAGAAGAAAAAAAGAAAAAGAAAAGGCCGAAGGCAAAAAAAGACCTGAAGGAACCGAAAGAACCCAAGGAGAAAAAAGAGCCCAAGGAACCCAAGACCCCAAAAGCCCCTAAGATTCCCAAAGAGCCAAAGGAAAAGAAAGCAAAAACTGCCACGCCAAAATCTAAATCCAGCAAAAAGTCAAGGTAGGCTGTGGGCAGAAACCACCACCACACAACACTGACAGTGCACAAATGAGCACCAAGCAGCTGTAACCTGTGGGATGGGGGGTGGGAACACGTTGATTATTGTCATCATTGTTGAGCTGCTTTCTCCAATATCCAGCTAAAAAGTTAAGGTTTTTGTACATTCTGAAATTGAGGACTCAGTTATTATGAAGTGTTTTTTTAGAGACCATACTGGATACAAATTATGGATACAAATTATTTATTATTTAAAAATCAGTTTCTTATATTTTTGTGAAAATCTGTCATTTAACAAATGGAACCAAGTTAACAGCATAATTATTTATAAGCATAGACCCCCCGCCCCCCCAACCTCATTTTCAGTGACGAAGCAAAACTGTGTAGGAAGGATTATAGAAGAAAGAATGGTTGCTATATTTCACTAACATTTCAGCCCTGTTTCTCAGAAGTTGAAACAGGAGAATTAATTCTCTCTACTTGGCGGAGTAAGCCTTCCAGGGGCAGCCTTGAAATCTTAGTGAGCAATGTGGGACAAATCAAATAGCACTTATCCATTAGATATGCATTCAAGAATAGCATGAATTTTAGGTTCTAGGAAAAAGCCTTTTTTACTCCATACTTTTCCCACCAATTACCTGACCCCCCAGAAGGCATATTTATTCTGTAAGAAAAGCTGAGAGGAGAAGACATTGAAGGCTAATTTTTTTCATTTGTACTGAACATTTCTTACAACTGTTCTGAACAAGTTCCAAACATCTGAATCTATTTTTCGGAATATGGCTCATGTTAGAAAATATAGTTTCCAGATGGAAGTATGGTCAGACTTCGTTAATCTGAACCTGTTTGCAAACTCCTGTAGAAAACACATTCCACCCTCTATCCCCATGTGCACATGTAAACACATGCATGTGCATACACGCACACTCAGTTCTGCAGCTGCCGTGAACTCTGAGATTGCTGGCCTGTAAACCTTTCACTTATAGGCTGCCCAGTGTATGCCATGTGCAGGTAAAAGAGGGGAGTTTAGTTCTGTAACTACAGAGATGTTGCTGCAAAGCGAAAGACTTGGATTTTTAACTTTCTGCTAAAAACATCTAAACAACCCCAAGTATGAGAGTACTTCAAAAAAGTTTGTGGGAAGATTCAAATTGTCTTTTAATTGTATTTTTCCACAAACTTTTTGAAGTACTCATGTTATTCTGCAGGGTTTTGAAAGTTAGAATCATAGTCATTTAAAAGTTTTTACCATCAGTACCTTTTATGGTGCCAAAGTAACAATTATATTCAAAACTCGATGTTACAGATAACTTAATAATTGCATTTACTTATGCACTTTTTGATGCCTCAGTATGTGTTCTCTTAATTGAAAAACATTTTTTTTCTCCTTATGAACATTCTTCTACACTTATAAACCCATTATAAAGTCTGCTTTCATTTATTTAAGAAATATTTTATTAAGTGTTTATTATGTGCAGGCACTGTTTTAAGTGTTAGAGATATAATAGTGAGCAAGGAAGACATGGTTAGAATTTCAGTCTGACTTCATATTTTTAAAATATATAATTGCCTAAATTCAGGTATCATGCTTTTTGGTAAGAGAAAGCATGTGCTTATTTCTCTCAAGGAGAAAGAAATCAAAGTAAAGTCTGAAAAAGAATCTATTCTTTTTTCTTTAACTTAAAATGTAGGAGTCTGTGTTCTGAAGAAGCCTTTTGGAGTCCAGAAAATGCATCACCAATATTATTTGTAGCATCAAGATATATCTAGCTTCAGTTTTCATCTTAATTTTTTGAATTTATCATGTCATAGTAAAAATTGATAAAAAGAAAACAACACTAAGTATATTCTTTCAAGCTCTGAGTCTACATCAGACTGGCTCTGTCTTTAAAACTTACTTTAGCACACCTTACCTCCTGCTGTGTACTTTGGATCAGATATTAAAATGCTGTATTTAATAGTGAGTGAAACTTGTTAAAATTTCCCTAAAAACTGTAAGCAACTATTTGGAAGTTGGGGCATCAAACATAATCAGTCCTAGGCATGCCACACCTCCTTGGCATGGATATAGACCCTATATTTATGCACTAGAGAAACATTCAATGCAAGCCTCATAGGCATGTCGTCAGCTGTCATACTGATGTGTGAATCAGAGTCTGTGCAGACCGAGTGTTTAGTATTGCTGAACCTGAGTAGTGACTTTGCACTAGAGTCACACACGTTTGGTAGGAAGAAGAGGCCGTATTTTCTCCCGAGAAGAAAGTTCAGTACTTTTCGCATCCCTCTGTTGCTTTTTGGCTAATAGTCTCAGTCAAGGCCTGTTATAGGCAATAGTTATTTTTCCCCCACGTGGTGTGAAAATAGTTGAATGGAACACTCCTGATAGTCTGAAGGTTGGCCAGAGAAAAGGGAGCTGATGCAAATATGTCCAGAGACATAGGAGGCCACACTGGGTGGGGGACCGAGAGTGTTGGCAGCACCTCTGTTGGCCCTGGTGACCCAACCACTTATAGGGCCACTAGCTGATTTACAGTGACGTGTGGTAAGGACATTCCTGAGAGGCTTTCCTGTCGTTGATGGTCACATGGAGATGGCTGTCCAGGCATATGGTAATTGAATTGAGATTTTAAGTGAATTAACAAACCAAACCATTATTTTATTGGACCGCATTGTTTCTATTGTTCAGATGAATTGAGTATGTCAAATTGTGGTCTCGTTGTTCTAATAAGTCTGGAAAGGAAATAGCATCCCTGAAGCAACGATAACTAGAATGCATACAACTACATGTAAATCTGAATAGCATAGCAGAATAATTATGTAAATTGAATATGCAGTGATGAAGGTAATAGGGGGTTTGGGTTATGTTAGTACTGGGGTTGAATTGCCATAGCAGTTTGCTTTTAAGCACTGGAATACAACAGTGGCAATTTTGTTTTGCAAAATGTTATGTGATACCAGTTATTTCCATCCTTGAATAAGTTAACTTGATGAATTTGTTTATATAGAAAATAATGTTCCTACAGAGGGCTGAAATAGAGGGAATAAACAGTAGTGAAATGAAAAATTTAGTGTAGAGCTGCTCACATCTTCCTTCTGCAGCCCTGTATGCCATGTCATTGCTGCAGCTCTACAGACAAGTGTGCTGCCCTTTGAGTGGGTGGTGAAGGTAGTGACCCGCTGGTGGTGTGCCGCTCTACATTGTGTCTGTATCATTCACACGTGCTTGGTAATAAAGGACACAAAAAGGGTGGCTGAGGTCGGGGGGCTGATTTTCCTTGTGTGCCTTTACAGTAGCCTCCTCCCTACCTAGCATCCCACCTTGTTCTATAAAGTGGCAGAAGCTTGAATTTGTGGCCATTTCTAGAGAATTGGCCCTTTTCACAACCAAAATATAATTACATGCGTCTTTCCTATGCTGGGAAACCTAAAAGAATCTGCCCAGAAGCTGTTACATAGAATGTAGTGGAACAGAAAAAGATGTTCAGCATCTTAGAAAAAGATATTTAACGTCTCAGTGAGAAAAATGGGCCATATTCCTTTTCTTTAGTAGGACCAGATCTCTTTTCCCTTTCCCTTTTTACACTGAATATATTTTTTTCTATCCGTTTTTCTTGTGTTCTCCCCAATTGTCCTTATGGCTTTCAAATATTGGCAATTAGTATTGAAAATAAAAGCTGAGATGTTTGTGGGCTGGAGAGGATGCCATTTTGCATACGGAAAGATTCATGGAGCTGAAATATGAGGATTTGCATTCTTCTTTTCAATGAGTTTTCTGTTGTGCATGCATGGGCCTTGTGAAATGAGAGAGAATTTGGAGGAAGTGCCTCCTTTGAATGACTCTTGAAGGATTTAGTGGTCCATTTAGCTACATAAAGATTCTTTGAATGTGCAGAAAGAAGGGAACTTGGCCAAAGATTGTGACTTGACTACTGAAGCTTAAGCTAAATGAAGCAGTGTAGACTTGCTCCTAGCGTGGTTTCTAGGAATGCATTTTGTTCCTTGCTCTGTTCTCCACCCCCAATGTTAAATTTAGTAGAAAACGAAAATGTTATTTTTTCAATTAAGTGAAGATATTTTATTTTAAACTGGAAAATAAACACAATGCTCTTATTTTTTAAAAACACACATAGTACCAAAAACATGTAAGATGTATTTTTTGCAAACCACACTATCATTATCATTAACAGTATTAGTATTATTTATGTAGCAGCTTTTTCTGAGGACCTTAGCTTTTCAGATATTGTTTCCTCAGTTATGATCCAAGAAAGTAGCAGCTTTTACCAGAAAAATATTTTTATTGAGCCAACAAGCCTAACGGTAGCATATTGGTAAACTAATACATATTTTATAGTGTGTTCTTGTATATGTAAAATTTTTCAATAGTGATTAGGTACAAAAGCAAATCATTAGCCAGTTTTACTTATAAGCCAGTTTTGCAAAAGCCAGATAGTCAGATATCCTCCCATCAGGTTGACAGGGGGTAATAAGATAAATTAAACCCACAGCTTTTCCTCTTTCTATTTTCTTGTTCTTTGTTTTACTCACATGATATGATTTAGCCCTGACCCAAGACATTGGGAAACTGGAAAGACAGAATTAAGTTTTAGACATCGTGCTTGGGGTAAAGGGTATAGATTTCCTAACATGTCATTGTAAAATGGGCTTTTGAGCCCTTTCAGTGATGGTGAGGTACAAGGAAGGCAAAGTGCCCATGGGCATCGTGTGGCTCTGCCCACTGACCTGCCAAGTCACTGGTTTATGAAATCCAAGCTCTAGGTCAGGGATGGGGACCCTTTCTTTCTTGCTGTGTCAAAGGTTAGCTTCCCTTTTACAAAGGGGCCATGGGATCTTTCTCATCCCAAATCCTGCTTTCCTTTAGGATAACCACGTCAAAGCCTTTCCATTGCCAGTGAGAGGCCGTTTTGGCTCTTCCTGTATCTGATTCATCTTAAGTCAGCTGAATGAGCAGGGTGAGAGACTCGTCAGCTGCTGTTTGGTATAGACCCTGATAACTTAGACAACATGTGGTTCAGTTTGTATCCATTGGGGGAAGAGAATGCCTGATAGTATAGACCCTCAAAAGCAAGTTCTGCTAACTCATGCTCTGTGCTAGAGGTAGGAATGAACCATGGTGTGCTTGCTGGAAATTCATTTCTGCCCTCCCAGTGAGCTGCTGTGTACTCCAAAGCAGTGGCCTTCTGCCACTTTGGTTTATGTGGGAGAAGGTGACGTAGATCCCACTTTCAACACTCACTGCACCCATCATGTCAAAGTTGAAAGGTGAGGAGGCTGTGAGCAGCAGTGGGGTGTTAAAGGGAGATATTTCTGGCAACACATTCCTTTGAAGTCTGTCTTAAGTGGAATTTTAGGGTGGAGCCTATGTTGCCATAGATGTGGTTCTGATGTGAGAGAATATAAAGAGCAGAAGGAATCCTAGACTGATTTTATTTCTTTTTTAATTAAAAAAGTTTATATATGTGAAAATGCTTTTGAAAAATGAAATTCTGTGCAAATGCAAAGTTTATCACCTAATATGTAAAGATCCTTTTGCTAGTCATCTTCTGCCTAGACAAAGGCCCCCTTGAGTCATTGGATGCTTGTGCAAAGCTACTGTCTGGTGCATCAGTCATCAAAAATGCCAGCCCACATTTCAGTCACCCTTAAATGCAGTCTGTGTGGTTTAGTATTAAAATGTTAAATAGGGAAATAGTGTGGATTAAGAAAAAAAGACACCTTTTTTTTTTTTTTCTTAAACATTAGAAAGGCGACACCTTTGAGCTTCCATTCGAATACTAATTTTATGTATAGCTGTGACCTCTGTGGGAAAAATATAATTTCATAGGAGTTTGGCTTCTCCTGTTAGGGTGGGTGGTGATACTTTCTCTTTTGTGGTTTCGCCATTTGGCCTGCCTGATTTTCATTCTACCTGTAGCACCTGATTGAAATATGGGTGGGCAGCAGGTCTCATTTGTTGTATCAGCCACTCTGGCAGATCAGGGAAGATAATTATGTATGTAGGGAGCGGGGTTCTGACTGCCAAAGTTACCCTCACTTGTCTCCCTTCCTGGGTTGTGGGAATGCTGTGCATAAATGAGAGTGGCATCTTAGAATGTGATACAAGTAGTCAAATATGTGCCCTACAGTTTGGCACTTGGAAGGGTACACTATAGTAAAAGGCCATTGGAAGGCATACTTTTGCATCAGCTTTGTAATGTCTAATTTGTTTAATTCTTTATGTTGCATTACAGTGCTGGGTGGTGCCACATAGCCAAAATGGCTAATATCTGTGTTGAGCTTCTGCAATCAGATAACATGCTGAGTAACTGAACTTTTTTATGTTACTTCTGGCAGATCGTAATTCAATCTGTAACATTCAATAACTTGTAGATTTTCAATGTTAATTCTTGACTGCGTTACAAAAGTCATTTTTTTCTTTAGATTATATTCAGTATTTAAAATGGATTCAGCTTTTTCAGGAGAGCTTTCTACTGTATTTTCTTTTATTTTTTTAACATTCTCCTTTAAAAAATGGTTAATACCACTTAATAAAATGGTTAATGGTAGCTATCCTAAAGACAGGGTACTAATGTTACTGGAAGACCAGTAAAAAAAATTACCAAATAGTCACTAGGGAAGGTTTCAGAGCCCTGAAGGGTACTCCGAAAGGCCAGCCAGTGCTCATCTCCCAAGGAGATCTCTATGAAGAGTGTTAGACAGCTTGGGTCAGTCCCAGGACTCAAACCAGGCAAGTTCTGGCTCCAGTCCTAGGACTGCTGCTTCATGGGCTAAAGTGTCAACCTCTTTTACCCTCAGCTTCCTCATCTGTGGGAAGTTCGATTGTAAAATGTAAAGGCGAGGTATGTTGCGTTTGAAATGCACGTTTAAAGTGAAAGCAAATTAGGCTTCTGGATCTTTTCTAATCTTTGCCATTCCTTTTCTAAATATTTAGCACAGTTAGTGTACTAAGGGAGTATTTTATTCTACCACAGCTACTTATGATGATGATTAAAATTAAATTGGTTGTCTTAGGTAGTTCATCCAGTGTCTTTCTAGGAATTTAAAAAGTCTATTAGTAATTTGTCATTGAAATTATACATTTGTTGTTCATAGGTAAAACAGAATTTCCTTTCTCTTCTTCTCACAACTTTTCTTTCCCTTCCTCAGCTAGAAGAGTAGAGTGAAGCATTTGTGGGTGGAGTTTAGGAGTTGGGGGTGGCAAGGCACCTGCTTAGAGTGAAGTGTGTGGGCTCCAGGTGGGCCAGTTCAGAACACTGAAGGTGCACACTCTGCCTTGTGCAGAATCACAAACGTTTGGGTGGTCTGCTGACCACCCCTGGGGCCTGCGCCTCAGGAGCGCTGGCTGTCTTGGTGTGACAGTGTTGACCTTTGGATTTATCATCTGCCATTCAGAGTTTGTTTTGTCTCTTTCCTCATTCGTTTATTCTGTCGTCTGCATTCTGTTACCTTCTAGTTTAGCTGCTAAATGAGTTTTAGTCTTAGGACTTTATTTGAAATTTTTTGTATTTTGTGGGGTTGATGTACCATATCTTATGCTACTTTAATTGATCTTTTAAAACTTTTCATACTTTATCTTTTAGTGTGCCTTTTTATCTTTTAATTTTATTTTTCATTGTCTAAAAAGTTTATCAAATAGTAGCAGAGCTTAAAGGAAATCCTGTGCCTTAAGTTGAGAGGTTAGAGGCCCTTCTCTGCCAGCATTGAGTCCTTGACCTTAACAGTGGACTCTGTTTTATTGTGGCAGACAAATCTTTTTTTTTTTTTTTTCCTTTTTGTCTTTTTTCGTGACCGGCAACGGATCGCAACCCTCGGGGTTGCGCCCGCCCCTCGCTCAGCCAGTGAGCGGCCGGTCTGTATGTGGGATCCGAACCCTCAGCGGGAGCACCGCCGCACTCCCAAGCGGCGCACTGTAGCAGTGCGCCACCGGGCCGGCCTGGCAGACAAATCTTTTTTTTTTTTTTCGTGACCGGCAACGGATCGCAACCCTCGGGGTTGCGCCCGCCCCTCGCTCAGCCAGTGAGCGGCCGGTCTGTATGTGGGATCCGAACCCTCAGCGGGAGCACCGCCGCACTCCCAAGCGGCGCACTGTAGCAGTGCGCCACCGGGCCGGCCTGGCAGACAAATCTTTTGAGTTGCATTATGCCACAAGCATCCTGTGCCATGTCTTGTGTGTTATCCCATGCCACAAACATCTCTCATACTTCTTATCCATTAGGTTCACTTCTTTATTAAAAAGCCTTTTCAGCATATAACCTTTCAATGCCTTTTGCTCTTCTCCTAAAAGATTATAGTGTAACATTTTGGAGAAGCTGAGTCCCTGAAAATGAACTTGGTTTACCTTTTTCACCTAAACCTCAAGGTTGATTTTTTCCCAATACGATGAGAATCTTCACTAACTTATCCCATGTAAAGGGCCTATTTGACTGAGAGAACTCCCTCTCCTTGTCCAGATGTCTTTATTAACTGACCATATTCTTATCACATGTGGGTCCACACTATGGTTTCTTTTCAATTTTTCTTTCCATTGAGGACTTAGAACCTTAGGCTGACACTAATCAGTGTTTAACTGCATTCTATTTCATAATAAATCAGGGCAGTTACCTGACCTTCTAGTAAGCTCTGGTCCTTTGCAAAAAGCCTTATTTAGAATGCCTGCACTCTTTCTCAATAGAGAGAATTAGTTCTCTGTGCTATATTTTAGCTCAGATGAATACATCCAACCCCATTTCAGGTAATAGCACTCAGCCCATCTTTATGGACTCTTAACAGTTGTAAGCTGAGTGTGAATCCTTTAATAAGAGTAGATTCCCTAGAATGCCCCTCTGTGGGACATACATTGCTCTCTGAATACAAAGTTTGTGTTCCCCTAATGCTTGCTTCTGAGAGTTCTCATTAAGATGGCATATGCTTTGATGACATTGGGGGTAATCCCAGAACTTTAGAGCTTTGGCACGTAGCTCTGACTGCTTATTCGTGTAACTTCACTCTCATGATGAAGTGTGAAATGTGAGCTCATTGGAGGAACAGTGGCTCTTCAGATCTCCAGAGCATCTCCAGAAAAATGTTCTCCTTCCAAGATTACAAGGGATTGTGTAGCTTCAGGAGCAGTTGGTTCTGCTTCTCAGTCACATCAATAATGATGGGAGATAAGGATCAGGAGATAAAAGAACTTTGTGAATAGGGAAGCAAAGTTTGTAAATGGTAGTCTTTTCTGTTGGTTTTGAAAAATTGCTAAATTTCACTGTGTTTTGGTAATTCTTTAGACCCATTGAACAATGCTTTACAGGTGTTTTGTCATAAAGATAGACACTATGGGATTTTCCTATATCAGTGAATGGCAAAAATACTTAGAGTAATGCCTAGGATATAGTAAGTGCTATATAACATGTTTGGTGTTGCTATTACTATTACTTGTATAATTAACCAGATCAGCTAATATTTATATATAACCTCTACCTGAGGAGGTACTAGGAATACAAAGATAAATAAGGTACAGTTCTTCTTGAGCTTACAGGATAGTTGGAGAAAGACACATACGTACAGGTTAGTGTTACCACCGAATTTTATGTCTTAAATATCCCTTGTGTGAGGTGGCTCATGTGACATGTAGGCGGAGTGAGAAGATCATATGTGAGCCAGACCGAGGTGGTCAGAAAATGCTTCTTGGAATGAGTGATGTCCAATCTGAGTCTTACAGATGAGCATGTTGGGGCAAAAGCGGAGGTAGGAGAGACAGATGTGTGTTTTAGAGGGATAGTTCTGTATGCTTACAGCATGAAGGGTAAAGGACCGGGAGTGTGAGAAGAGTGGGAAAATAAAGCTAATGTTTCCAGTTGCAAAAATTGCAAAGGGCATTGTAGGCCAATACTGAGAATCTCAGGCGTTACATATAGGGGATTTGACTTTAATCAGAATGATCCAGTCATACTTGCATTACAGCTGGTCATGCCGGTGACATGTGGAGAAGGATTTGCAAGTGATGTTTTGGTGGCATTACCATGATGCAGAGCTGGGAAATGCAGGAGGCAGAGCAGGTTTAGAAGAGGAATGAGGGCACACATTATTTCTTCAGGGCTGGTGCCATCCGGGGCTAATTTGAAAGTGTTCCCCACACATGCCTACTTTTTCTCGTGATCCCGCTCATAGGTTATGCATGGCAGCCAGCCTTGGCTAAGCCCTGTGGGTAACCATCACTGGGGCTGTGCCAAGCAGCTCACTGACCTCATTCTCAATGTTGTAGTGCTGGTTTAAGAGATGTTACCTGTTTACAACATTCTCATGCCCCCAACTGGAAGAGCTACCCTTTTTGTACATTCAAGTTTTTATTATAATTTGGAAGAAGAATGTATGACTGTATTTTGGCTTTGACATTATAAAAGACCAGTTTTGAACCTTACAGATTTAAATAATGACTATGAATGTGTACTCTGTGTTCTTTCTCCGCCGGTCTGATGTTGGGTAGCCCTGCACTTGGGGCATGGGAGTGGTGAGGCTGTTGTAATTTTCTGGGTGGGAAATCGCACGATGGTGGGAATGGGGAGGATTGTGCTGTGGGTTGGTTTGCTTGTTTCTTCCTTCAGTTGGTGGTTTGGAATGTTGATAAAGGATTTTCCCTCTATTTATGTTGCTTAGATGAAGTCATCCTCAGTGAAGGTGGGGTCCTTTCAATAAGTCTCTGCAGTTGATTCAGTCCAAGTGGGTCTGAGCCAGGGCCAGAGAATACTTCCCAGACTTGGCTGTTTGTTTTCCAGATGTGTGTGAATGTTAAGCATCTGGGCCTGATGCTGCCACGGCTTTCCTCCATTATCTCATTTAAACCTCATAACGAATCTTGGAGGCAGGTACTGTTAATAACCTCATTTTACAGATGAGGAGATTGAGGACCAGGGAAATTAAATTTTTCCAGGGTCACAGGCTATCAATGACGGGTCTGTCTGACTCAAACCAATGCTCTTATCCACCATTCTATATTAAACTTTATTTGTTAAAAGAAAATTTTTACGGGGTCAGGGGGCAAAGCAGTTTTAATATAACAGTTGGAAATCTAAATAAGCTTATTGCAGAATAGTAGCAAAGGCCATTTAATTTAAATAACTTTTTCTTTGACTGCAGTGTCTTTGGGTAGATACAAGATTTTGTAGCATCTTTTGACTTTTTAGGGTGTTCTTTGATTTGTATATTGATGCATGGAAAATCCCTATCTGTCTCTGAACAACATTAATAGTGCAAGGTTGAATGAGTTTAGAAATCTTTGAATAATCAGATCTGGGGCAAGTGCTTCTCTTGGCTACAGGCTTTTTGTCTAAGCATTTGGAGAGGTCCTATCTGACTTTCAGCCATCTTGGAGGTTTCATGCAGTTCATTCTCGGGAAGGGCAGATGGGAAATCAGTAGCACTTCTCTCCTTCAGCAAATTGATGTTTCCTCAAACCTGGGCTCTGGTCGGCTTCCAGATAGTAAGCCTTTTACTCCTGTAGGACAGTGCACACGGGCCGGCAACCCCACTAAATTAAACTGTGTACTTCGCTCTGGTAACAAGAGGTCACCGTGAAAAGCACTAGCTGCCAACTCACTTTACATGGCAGTGGTTCAACTCTTTGACAGGCCTACCTCTGATTTAAACAAATTTGAGAAATATGTAAAGTTTTGGAAGCAGTTTTGCACTGATTTGATAAAAGAAACCACAAAACACTGCAGCGCAGGTGTTGAGAATGTTTGAAAGCTGATTGAGGGAAGCAGATGGCTTTAGTCAGTGGCATCCAGCCAAAAGAGCAGGTGCTGGTCATGTGACCGCTGGTTACCAGGGTAATCTGATTGCTCTTGGCGTGCAGATGAAAGGAAAGGGGCCCAGTGTTCAGCTGTAGTATTGTATAATTTGTGGCAGTTAGAGCGGAAATAAATGCTGGAAATGGAGCCTCATAGTAGGGGAGACTTCTGTCCATGTGTAGCGTAAACACTAGGACAGTTGGATGAGGAACTGTTGTATGGATTTTTTTTTTTAATTTAAAAAATATTCTTTCTGTGGATCTTTTGCAGACTCAAAGATTTTAGGATACTGCCTTTTAAAAATAAATAAATAAACAGAACTCCTTAACCTGCCGTCTACTATAATCTCGAATTGTTTTAAATGATTTCCTTATGTGACTATTTGCTATGCTAAAATGTTAACAACACAAAATAAAAACAAGCTCTGAGTATTTAAAAATAGCCAGTTTAAGATGATAAAATATTTTGTTAGTCGGAAAAATACATATTAGGTGTTTGATGGATACTTTATTATATTAACAATACTTTTGGAATATTTTACATGACGTGCTTCACTCAGAAGCTTATCGATAATCTTGACCTCTTTTGTAGTAGCTGAGGTTAAAAACATGCTGTTTAATGCATTCTGTCAACACACTTTTCTGGGTATTTATAAACTTTAATAAATAAAATTTGAAAGGGTTTTGAAATATATATCTTTTTCTTTCAAAATTTATTAGAATTTGAGTCTCCCTAGAAACAGTAAAAAATAATCATTACTAAGGTAGGATTACTTTCAATGTTGGATAACAAATGATAATTGATGTTAGAAAATCTTGGGACCAGTTTAGAAATTCAAATGGAAGGTAGCGGTTAAGTGTGCATTCTAAAAAGAGTGTCAAGGAAAGGTTCTAGAGATGATGGTAAACTTAAATTAAAAAAAAAATTCTTAAGAGTTTATTCATGTTTTTTGTCTTAGATAACATTAAAATCCTATTAATGTTTGTCAACAACATATTATGTATGGAACATGGGCTTTAATTATTGGGATTGTTTTGCTATATTTTTGTATTTCAGAGACCTAGTTTTTTGGGGAGAAAAAGGCTAATTGTGATTATTTTAAAAATGCCTACCAACAAAATAAATCTTATTTTTTATTAAGAGCTCAGCATTAAGTAAAATTATGTAGAACAGGAAATTGTTAAATATTTTGATTATATTTTAAAAGGTTATAAATTGGATAAAAATGTAACTGGATGATATAAAAAAGGACACCTACTAGTACTGGTCAAAAAAGTACTTAAATAGGAGTATGTAAAACTATCTGTGAGAAACAGAGAGAGATGATCATTATATTATAGTTTTCATTGACATTTTTAAAAAGGTGTTCTGCACCTTAAAAATTTGATAGCAAAACTACTCTTTAATCTGGTTTTTCATTATGGCTTGGTGTATTGGCAGGGATTTTGCACAAATGAACAAATGTACTAAGTAAGTGTAATATTAGGAGTTTTTGCATGCAATTTCTTTTTAATCAGGTCAGTCATCAATATGGAGTCTTGCCATAAACACTTAATTGAGAGTACCACTTAACTATAAATGGCCAACATGCGTTGATTTATCAGTTGTCATTGATACTTTAGGGATATTAATGTGGGAAATACAAGGTATGGGACATATGGGAAACCACATTAAAAAGTGAACAATCCACTTTGAATTCTAGTAATAAGAAACCTGATTCAGAAGCAAGTGCTTTGAAGAAAAAGGTCAACAAGGGAAAAACAGAAGGTTCTGAAAATTCAGACTTAGACAAAACGCCCCCACCATCTCCTCCTCCTGAAGAAGACGAGGATCCAGGTGTTCAGGTAATACCATTTTTCTGATCCCCGAGCCTTGGTTATTTAGCATGAGTAACTTTAGCTGTGTATAAAGTACCGTAGACCTCCTATATCTTGTAATAGAGATGCTTTTGATATATCTTTATTGTTGTCTGGAACATTATATCCATAGCGATGAGAGCCAGAGGGGCCAAGGAGAAAATTAAGCTCCTGATCAGAGCTGCTTGGTTTTGCCCTCTTTGACTTGTAATTAATAAAATGGAGAATCTCAATTTATTTCTGTAAATTATATGTTGATGTTTATATATATGTTTACAGAAGTAAATGAAATATGTTATCATTAACGTATTGGTTAACATATTGTTAATATATTTGTTCATTTAAAGCTTCATTCACATTTTTAAATTGCTCTGAAGTTTGGTTGCTCGTCAGTCTCATTTTTCAGGAAAAAAATCAAGATGTAATTTATAGCTTGTTTTAAGGACTCTGACATCTGATGGTCAGAGTTGAGATATGTTCATGTAATACTAAAGTTCTGTGAACAAGTCAGTGACTTTCTGCATGGCGACTGCAGAATTTTCCAGTATTAGATTCTCCTGATTTTTGGAGAATTTTATGGGAATGAATTAAAATACTAGTCCTGAAATAAACAGTAGGAATTTGGGTTCTTGTGAGTAAAAGCACATTGCCTTCACTGATTGGACTGAGAGGGACCCTTACACGTGACAGTTAAAAATTATTTCCTTGTTAGGTTCTCTGGAAGTTTGCCGATATGGTCCACTGGGATGGCTGGGAATGTAACTCATGTGAATGACATCTGAGTTATCAAGGAGCAGCCTGGAATAGGAAGCCAACCCCTAGATGTGTACTAGATTTTTTTTTTTACCACTTAGTGCATGCTCAGGGCTTCCTACCTATGCTCCTAACAATTAGAAACAAAATATTTGCCATATGCAGCTCTCTTTTAAAGAATATCAGGTATTTTGGGGTTTTTTGTTTGTTTGAGTAGAACTCCCTGATATCCGTAACTTCACACAATGGCGTAAGTTAAGGACCTGAAAGGGTGAGAGATGGAGAGAGTGTGAATGGATGTGTTTTGGTTTGGTTTGGTTGTATAAGTAATATAGTGATGACTTTGGCAGTGTGGGTTAATTAATGTAATTTCCTTTTATACATCAGAAGAAAGATTGGGAAGGTAAGTAGATATATTTTTTGTAATTGCTCAGGGAGTTTTAAACTAAAATATGTTAGTGATTTTGGATTTTATTTTTGTCTTTAGGAGTGCTTTTTCCCTTGATTTGTGTTTGTTTATGACAATAGTATTTGGATAGTATTGAAAAGATTTATTCACATGAGTCAGGGAAATTCTGTTATTCTTTTACAAATACTGCTGCTCTTCTTTAAAAGTCTATTTGTATTAATTCAGACTCAAATGGACATTATGCTTTTTTTTTTTTTTCCCTGCATTTCCTATAGAACAATGCTAACCAATTCACATGAATGTTGGTGCATCCTTTCTAATTGGCTAGTGCTTAACTGTTATGAGTTCAATAGCTTTAACATAAGCAACCACACAAGGAGATCTGACTTTGAAGGCAGTGCTTTCTTGATATCTCTGACACAGGAAGTGATGCTGACTGGTTGTTTATTAATGTTTCTTCCTGTAGAACATGCATGAAGGGCTTAGAGTTAAAATTCTTGAGTTTTGTGATTGATTTACTGAAGTAAATGCCATGTAATTTTAACTAACTCAAAATTGTGTCACAGAGTACTACAACAGTGAGATCATGGAAGCACATTTAAACCTATTCAGTACACCTGTTATAACTAGAAATATCTTTTTGAAAGTAATCCAAGTTTTAAAAGTCAGCCTGTTATTTTAGTGTCAATTCAAAAGTTTTGAGTTATGGTTTAAATGCAATTTTTACATTTCATTTTGATTCATAAAAATCTTTCAGATAATAGTGGTTTAACAGACCTTAATAGAAACATTATGTAATAAATAATTTCATTTGATATTGGGAAATTGTAAAAGGAACATTAATATCAGAAATAAATAAACTTAAATTTAGAAAGGAGAAGCCATATAACAAAAAATTTCAGAAAATTGAGATCTAATTGTATTTTGAGCTCTCTTACACTTATGAAATGACCTCGTATCCACTACTAACCCCATCATGATTGCACAGATTTATATCACAAAGTTGATAGGAGAAGTAATTTATATTATAAAAGTTCTATTTACCAATACATAAATTTCTATTTTTTAAAAAAAGAAAACTCCCTCCATTTTATCATCCTGGAACATTTCTTTTAATATCAGAGGGGATTTAGTGTAGACCCTATCCAGTTACTTATGCTGGGAGAATGCTTGTGACAGAGTGGCCTCAAGCATGGAAACCTAGTAAAACATAACGATGGGTCATTCGTAGCACCATTCTTCCTTAAGATAATGACGTAAAGATGGAAATATAAATTAATTCATTTCAATTTAGTTAAATTGATGTATCAAATGAAATACAGATATTATGCTAAATTTCACAAAATTAAAACATTGTTCTTGATAATAGCCTTTTATATCTTAAAGAAATTGACGGTCCAGAAGTGAGGGATGGTAAAGTGAGCCTGAGAGCAGGTGTTAAGTAGGTCAGCTTTGGAAAGAGGGAATGGAAGCTGTACAAGGTAACTGGGCCACTTTTCTTTGGAAAGCTGGAGCTGATTAATGATGACTTTAATCCCACTAGTTGGATTTTGCATTATGTACCGTGTACTGTTCTGAATGCTTTCAATGAATTTCCTTATGTGATCTTCACAGTATTCATATGAGGTAGCTGCTATCATTAACCCCATTCTACAGACCAAGAAACTGAGGTCCACAAAATAAACTGTTCAAGGTCACATGATAAGAGTCAGGGCTGATTTAAACAGGGGTGCTCCACTCTAGGGCCCAGGAGGAGGTCAGACTGCTTCCTGTGAGGTGGAGAAGGATTGTAGATGGCAGAACCCCTGCTGGTTTCTGTGCTTCCTTGACCTGGGATTGATTGTTCTGGGCAGCGCCAAAGCTTTGTTCTTTAGAGGATGATCCTTGGGTCCATGTCTCAATTCCCTGTGGTCTAAGCTGCTAGGAAGTCTGTTAATAAAACATTACCCCAAATGGGCTCATGTCAGAAAGATACTTTGTGCCTCTGCAGCCATGACTGTATAGGGCTTGGAGCTCACATTCTTAACAATCCATTTCATGGTCATATCATACCAAGTTTGTATTGCGAACTCTATCAACTCCCATTTTGAGAGCAGGGAGAGCACAAATTTAACAAGATTAAAATCAATCAATACCAATCTTTGGGAAAAAGTGCTGGGATTGTGTTGGTTTTGACTTGAGAGGTGTCCGTGCCTGTCTTGCTTTTGGTGCACGTGATGGGTATTTTGCCACTCTCTGCCTTACTGTCCCAACTTTAAAATTCACAAGCCTCTTTAAAAAGTTTTATTTCATAATTCTTAGAAGAAAGTTTATATAAAGTGTTATTTTTCTTAGTGTTCTGTTTATTCTGTGTGCTTTGCAAACTCATTCAGTAGGTTGTAATATTCTCGCATTCATTAGCAATTTACAGCTGTCATTTTCAACATAAGATTTTATCATATACACATATTAATGAAAAAGTTATTTCTCCCCATTTTAATTAGCTTACAAAACCTATTCTTTGTCAGAAAGGTCAAACAATGCAGAATTATTTTGAACAAAAAGTGCAGAATCCCCTCCATTCACTTTTGTCCCCAGAGTTAATAGACAGGAACAATTTGTTGTGTCCTCAGATTTTTCTTTTCTGTTATTGAAAGCATACACGTATGCATTCACTTTTAAGCAAATATTCATTGAATCATTGAGAAGTAAACAAGACATACAGTCTCTTTGTCTTAAGGAGTTTTTATATTGATGATCCACACATGCAAGTGCACAAAATTTTTTTTTATCTTAAATAGAATTATAAGTTACTATTGTTATGTGACTTGTTTTTCCTTTTATTTAACAATTTATCTTGCTAGTATTCCCGAGGTATGTTACGTAGCTTACTGAATGTAAACCGCTGAATCAAAGAGTTGGCATGTTTTAATTTTGACAGATAGGACCACACTGTCCTTCAGGGGCTGTCCACAGGAGTGTGAGAGTACCCATTTTGACAATAATCCTAGTATTGCTAGCTATTGCCAATCTTTTAAATTTTAACCAAAGTGGTAAAAAATTAAATTTAGAAAAGTAAAATTACTTTTCATAGTCATTCATTGTGAATTTTACCCTTCAACTCTTTATCTCTTCAAAACTTTTCAGACTATTTCTTTTAAGACCAAAATTAAATGTAAAAACCTTTTATTTAAATGGCCTTCTGAAATATTATGGGTACCTTGGATAATGTAACAGTATTTGTCTAGAGCTTTGTAATTTACAGATTATCTTCTAATGCATTCACTTTTTTGGACTTTTTTATAGGAAAAGCGTTAAAACATACAAAAGTAGAGAGAATAGTATAATGAACCTCCATAGTTCCATTACCCAGCTCCAATATTACAGTTGAAAGTTATGAACACACTGGCTGAGTAAGGAACAAGATTTGTTGTTATTTTCATTTTTCAGCTGAGAGGCAGAGCTATGGCTCTCCCAGGCATCTGACTTCAGATTTTCTCCCATTTCTATTAGATTTGTTGTTGCCATGATCTTTTCACGTAATTTATAGGATTAAAGTTATCAGAATTTCTTTAAGATTAATTTTTTAAAAATGTCTTACCATTCTGAGCCATTATAAAGAGCATCAGTGATTGCTTTTTAAAACTCCCTTTGTTGGGTTTTTGTTTTAGAAGAGGCGGTCCAGCAGGCAGGTAAAGAGAAAGCGATACACTGAAGACCTGGAGTTCAAGATTTCTGATGAGGAGGCAGATGACGCAGACGCTGCTGGGGGGGACTCCCCCTCCAACACCTCACAGTCAGAGCAGCAGGTGAGCCAGCGGGTTTGTGTGACTCACGGATGCATTTTAAAAGATGGGCTGGAAATTTTATCACTGGAATCCAAGAAATTCAATGGCAGCATTGGACTTTCAGCAGGAGAACAATCTTGTAATATTGGCTAATGTGCTATGGGAAATTAGTTGTTTAGCAGTATCTTTTAAAAAGCCCTGTTCACTAAGATTTATTTTTATATAAGCCTGTGATATGTAATTTGACACAATTTTGGAGAATTAATGGTCTGTGCTGAGGAAGAGTCAGAGCTAGAATGCAAGAAGCTGAATTTACCTCTGAGGATTTGGTGCTATAGCTTCTGGGACTTTAATAAACCACTCAAGCTTGTCTCCTGCTGTTAGGCACCATAAGAACCCCTTTATGAAATTACTCCCTTGTAGTACCCAGCAGGGCATACTTTATTCTCCATGCAATGTAAATGATGGATAAAATAGTTTGTATAAAATATGGGTAGTAATGTATGATTGATTATTGTAAGATCTTTTTTAAAAAAATAATACTCTTTTCTAACCATTACTGTACTTTGGTTAAACTGGTAACCCATTGAAAAGTATATTAAATGCACTTTTGTGTTTTATTTCGTAATTTGTGCTATGTTAAGTTGTTATATGATGTTTTATGTGACCTCAATAGATAAAAGCCGCCTACAATAACAGAACGATGAGAATATTTACCCCATGGGTATAGATGAAGAAAAGTTATATTTTTGACTGCTATCATGCAGAGATTATTTTCTCTTGGCAGCTGGAGTTTCTGAATGCTCTCTGGCTTTAGGGACCCATGCTAGTCCACGTAATTAAACCACATAATCATCATGAAGTAATAAGCACAGATCTTCCTTTTGCCTCTCTGTAAAGTAAGAGTTTTGTTCTTTTCAATCATATTTCCCACTGGTGACTTTGTACCCAGTGATTTATAGAGTATGGAGGTAGTGGCAAAAGGGAATGATCTCTTGCTTTTATAGCTTAGGATGAAATGTTTTTTATTTGGGTTGATTCACATGACTTTAATTTTTAGGAATCTGTTGATGCAGAAGGCCCAGTGGTAGAAAAAATCATGAGCAGTCGTTCAGTAAAAAAGCAGGTAAGTGCCATTTGGCGCAATCAAAATCTGTGGTGTGTGTGTGACTCTTACAAGACTGTTTGCCTTGTAATTTTCTTTAAAAATTCCGGTATTGTAAAATAAAACTTCTTTTTTTTTTTTTTTTCCGTGTCCGGCAACGGATTGCAACCCTCAGTGTCGCCCCCGTACCGGAGAAATGCTTTGAGAAAATGACATCCAGGTTCATTTACACATTCCAAATACGATTTTCAGTGTCTCCAGAAAGTGATCTTCTTTAGATACAGGTGTCTGTCTCTCTGCTTGAGTCATTGTCAGACCCACAGTTCATTCTTTTTATTTGCTTTAAAGGTGGGTGGAGGTACAGCTTCATGTTTGGGCATGTAGAATAAACTTTTTAAATAGTAAAATGTGTACAAAGTATACTTCCCAGTGAGAGAGATTAGGAATGGAGGACCTGTGGGACTTTAAGTGAGATCCCAGGCTTATCAAATAGGAACCCTGTGCTGTTCAAATACTACTTTCAAGAGATTCTTAAAAATGTTATTGCACCAGCAGTAAACTTTTCTTTATCTTCATTTCAATGCTTTTTGCTTTTCTGTTGTTTGTTTCAAGGTATGGATTTCTATCAGAATGTACAACTTCAGTTCATATAAAAATAAGAGCAACATGTTAAGATATTTTCAGGTTGAGTATAGGGGGTTGGGGATATGCGGAGTGGCTATTTGGTGACTCTTTGAATGTGAAGATTTCCTCCCAAATGAATTAAATGATAAAATCTCAGCCAAACTTCCTACCGGATCAAGCAGAAATTAGCACTATTTAACTCATTAGAAAGGTTGCATTTCTGTCCTACTAATGACTCTAGAATTGTTAATTTGTGAATTGTAGATATATGGTGAAATTTAAATATTTGACGTGCTTTAAAGAATAATCCCCTTCACTGAATTGAAGTGACTTGTTTGAGTAAATACCATGTCATTTGGGTAGAATATATTAATTTTCATTCAATTGATAGTGCTTCAGCAAGCATACTCAGCAGGTTTGGGAGTTGCAAATTATAATTAGCTATTTTTCAGAGCTACTTAGACTATGCATTATGCAGGACGTTGCTTTTTTCTTTCCATTTTGCCCACTTTAGGACTTTTCCCCCCTCTTAGCTACCCTTTAAAGAGAAGTACCCATAGTTTAGGAATAGGTATTGTTACCATTTACTGATGACCAGGTTTATCTTATCATAGGAGATTAAAAAATCACTATAACTGTACATAAGTGTGGAGCATTTTTTGAGTTGGTGAATTTGAGGATGGAGAAAAGTAGTGGGAAAATGCCTCTGGAAGGCAAGATATGCCTTGAAGTATGATTTGGAGTAAGGAAGAGGTGTGGAGGTCATTGAATTGCTCCTTGATGATGGTGTTTCTTAAAAGGCAGTAAAAAACCATTAGAAGGTACTAAACATTAACAGATACTAACTTTTTAAACTGCTAATATTCTCGAAGTAGTTACTTTAGTTATCAGCTTTAATAACATCAGAGGGAAAGTGTTGCAAATAGAAAAAAAAAAGGAAATTTGAGATTTTTTTTCTGTGGATTCTAGCTATGCCTGCTGGTCTGTTTCCTATTACCATGAATAATTTAAGAATTGGCTGTGAGAAGGTGTCTTCATCTCCCCCTGCCAGCACCGTAGAAACTGGCTATGAGCTCTCAGAGCCTACCCTGCATGGTGGTGACACAAAGTGGGGGGCTCAGTGTTTTTCAGTCAGTTGGCCTCATCACTGCTCTGTAAGAAGGATGATGATCCGTTATGATGAAGTTGTGCCAAGTCTGGCAGAGCCTCCCCAATTCAGTACCTCATGCTAAATACATTTATATTGTTCCAGACTCACGTTAATGTGCATGAGACCCAGTGGAAGGGCCATAGTTGGTACTTGTATTTGAATTTTGAGGTAGATATATGAATGGACATTGGATTGTATAAAGGTTAATTTGTTTGTTTTCCACGTTCAGCCATCCTGTAGCTCTTTCTTTCTTTTTTTTTTTTTTGTCTTTTGTCTTTTTCCATGTCCGGCAACGGATCGCAACCCTCAGTGTTGCCCCCGTACCGGACCGGGTACCGGCAACGGGATCTCAACCCTCGGTGTTGCTCCCGCGCCTTGCTCAGCCAGTGAGCGGGAACCGGTCTGTATGTGGGATCCGAACCCTCGGGCGGGAGCGCCGCCGCGCTTCCCAAGCGGCGCACTATCCAGTGCGCCACCGGGCCGGCCCATCCTGTAGCTCTTTCTACTTTGAGCTGTCATCTTTAGAGAACAATTCAAATCCTTTTTGTATCAGAAGGCCAAAAATAGTTTACAAAGTTAATTCTGACTATATTCTCTAAAATTTATTTTTAAGTTAACTATATGATATATATATATATATTTTAAGAACTTAAATTCCAGGGTGTTTGTTTTATTCCCTTTAGTTGAACCCAGTAATAAAAAAATAGTGCAAAGAAGGCAAAACTCTTAACCCCGTTAATTATCATGTCCTTATTTTCTCCCTAAGTGAACTGTGATTTGGTATTTCTAGTAGAGTGTACACTAAGTTGGCCCAGAAATAGGAAAGGATTCATACCGACACCTTATTGATATCTTTGTTGAAGTGCTTTCCCATTCTTTTGTACATTGTTTAACAAAATGTTCCTTTTTTACACTATAGTTTAGCTTCGTTTCTCCAGTGTCTATTTAATTTAGTAATAGGATGCTCAGGATGTTTATTCTTGGTTTAGTATTATTCATAATATTAAATTAATGTTGTATTAATATTGGCAATAAATTAACAATTGTTTATAATGTATAAAATTAACAATAAATTAATAATATAATAGTAAGTTAACATAAAAATTAAGTATTTTTCTTAATTTAGTAATAGGATGCTTAGGAAATTCATTCTTTTAGGCTATGGGATTATCATTTGTTGAATGGCTATTCAGAATCCTGGTCGATGGAGTAGTTGATTTATTGCTTATCAAGGTTTCTGGTTCATGTGAATAGTGGGACAAATATGGCTTAATATGTTTGAAACTTTAAATTTCATATGAATAATAAGAATAAGAATTTGCATAGACTAGTTTTGGAGTCTGGTGAGAAAATATACACATTTCTTAGAGATACTCCATTGAGCACAATAATTACTTAGAGCGCTCTCAAATTTAATGGTAGCTGTCCAAGAAATAATTTTGAGTGGTATGTGTGTATGGAAATAGTGCTTTGACTCATTTGTTCATTGGATATGCCTATTATAGACTGGCTTCTGAAAATTGAGCTGGGATTGATGGTTGGGGCTGTTTTAAGCTATCACCAGGAGCTGGTCAAACTGACTTCCCTTTAGTGAATAATTGAAATGATGCTCCTGAGGGCTTATGAATTCACACAGTTTTGTTAATTGTTTATTATCACTAGAGCAAAAGAGTTCAGCTGATCATGTTTATGTGAAAGGAAGGGTGAAAACAGCCCTATTTATAGTTCGAGGGGCAAGAAGGTCTGTGATCAGTTAAACAAAACAGTGTTATATTTTGGGACATCCAAAAGGTGTAGGCCCTGGGACAATTCTGCACCAGCTCAAGGTGCTGCTAAATGAGGTCTCAGAACCTAGTCGCTTTCTCCCAGAGAGCTCTAGACCCTCTGATTAGGCATCTTCATAGCTGGCTCCCAGAGGAATAGCTGATCATGATAAAAAAAAAAAAAAAAAAAAAAAAAAGGAAATTAATGAGAGTTGGGGACATATGGCTGTGAGAGTTGGAGCTTTCTGGAAACAGAATTGAGACAGAATGAAATTTCTCTCTCTTGTTCCAGATTTGATCTTGTGTGCTTTGGTGCCCACTTAGCTTTATGGGACGGTGAGACTATTCAGAATGAAGTATGAGAAAAAAGATCAGAAAGAAAGGAAATTAGAAGAAATAATAGAGCATAGAAACGATAAATCTTGTCTTATTACTACCTCAAAGACACATAATTTCGAAAAACTTCTTCAGAATTGAAGGAACTAGAATTAATATCAAAAGAATATAAGCCCAGACATTTGAGTTTCATTCTAGGTTTAAATGTGATGACATGTTATGAAAAACATCAAAAGATCTAGTCGCATCCTTGCTTCACATTCTTCCTGGTCTTCTACTATCTTATCTTTCCCTTTCTACTAGAATCTCTAGTTCTGTATAGAGATAATATATCTTGAAATAGGAGTAAAATATTAGGACTAGAAAAAAAGTGAGGTGGGTCCCAGATGGATTGCCACTTGAATTGACTAGAATTTACTTGTAAGTTCCAGGTTTATGTTGCTGGCTCTTGAAAGAATCCAGCAAACATTTCTTTTCATTTTGGATAACTAAAAGTCTGTGACACAGATGGTGTCCCGAATACATTGATTTTAAAAGCTGCTTTATAGTTATGACCTTTTCTAGATCCTTTAGGGCACAACCAGATATTGATAGGTGTTACCACATTTCTGAGTGGATATCCAGTCTTCTTACTGGTGATCTCTAGACAAGTGAATGTTTAAAGTGCAGGTTTAACTAATACAAGCAAGAGTTTCAAAGAAAGTTGAAGTTCACAGTCTTTGACAATAGTTTGAAGGTTGGGTATTAAGAAGAATCACCATGTCTGAGCAAATCTGTGCCAGTCTGTTATCCAGTAGAAGTCGTTTTTGTTGTCCTCTGCCTTGTTCCTACTTGCCTTAATTTTCTTCGAAGCATCTCTGAGGCAGCTCAGCAGCCACGTATGACCCTCAAGGCAGGCTTGGGGGCTCTTGTAAGAGTGTAAAAGCAATTCCTAAACATCTGTAAGTGGTGTTTATGTTTTACATCCCTGATTTATCTGATCAAATGTTCCAGAAGAAAATTACATATTATGACTTGTTTAATAGCCTAAAACCAAAAGGAAAAAAAAAAAAAGAGAGATGCCTGAAATATCACATGAGCATTATCTTCTGCATGTGCTGCGGGAGGTAGGATTGAGGGAGATGTTATAGGTAATCTTACCACTAAAAACTCTTGATTTTGCTGACATGTCTCACAATTTGAACCTTACCTAAATGTAGTATTTGGGGTGTTAATTTTATTTGGCTGCTGTGTGTGTGAGACATCTTGTCTAGGAGATTTTAATTGTACCATTGAGTAAAACTAAAACTATGAATAGTGATACACTAAAATTACAGCATAAGAACAAGGTTTAGTTTTATATGGTTTCTTGTTTAGAGTTATTAACTATATGGAGAAATAAATGTCTTTTAAATATTTTAAAACATTACAAAACCCACAATGTAAAGTTGCCATGAGGCAGCCAAAAATAATACATATGGCATTCAGGAGAGCAGTTGCTAATTGGCTGCTGCCTGAGAAAATGGTACACTTGGCGTCTACTTAACACTGTGGGTTTGGCAGAAAGCCAGATTTGGGGTCAGGTTGTTGTGAATGAAGCTGCATGTGGTTAGGGAGGAGTTAAAATGATTCATGCCTTAGAAGCTCTAGCTTGTGGAGTCGAGTAGTGTGCACGGGCCCCTGCGTGTCGTCAGTCTGCATCGCGCTGGCCTTCCCCCACTCACAGTGTGCTCATCTTTACAAGAAGGTCCTAGGCTGCTTTTTCAGTCCTGTTTTGTGCTCACATGGGAGTAAATCATTACTTTTGAGTATTGTAGTAGATGCTTTTATGTATGTGCCTGAAATTTTTTGTTGTTGCAGAAGGAATCTGGAGAGGAGGTAGAAGTTGAGGAATTCTATGTGAAATACAAAAACTTGTAAGTAAATTGTTTTTTTTTTTTTTTTTTAATGGAGGGATATATTTTCAAAGTAGTAAATAACTATTTTTTAAAAATTGGGAATTGAGAAACATTTTGGAATGGTTTATTTAGTACTTTGGAGGCCATTTCATACTAACTTTTTTTTCCTTGGTATTTTATGCATTTAATTTTTTTGGAAAATGTATAATTGGTATAAAAGTTGACAGACTTTTTTTGTATAACCTAGAAGTTCTTTATGGAGGAGAGAAAAAACTTCTGCAATAATAAGAAAATTTTAAGTAACATTTGCCTATCCTCTGAGAATAAACTTTATTCTCCTGGGCTACTCTCCCTCCCTTCATCTGTTCATGAGATGCTAGGCACTTGATATAACTCTGCTGTCAGGTGAAGGCTCCAGAAAATCACATCACTCAGGTTTTAAAATGTTTCTAGTATTTGTTTAGTGGGCTTGAATTGCATAACTTTTAAAAATCTGAATTGAAAAACACAGCAAGTTGTGTTGTCCTTGTAGATTCCGTGTTGTACATGTAGGCATTATACCTGGTCCAGACACACATTTTGATGAGCCAGCATAGTTTTAAGGATCAGTAGTCATCCTGCTGAAGAAGGCAGGCCATTTTCTCACCTAAATAATAATCACAGAATAAGGACAAAAATATTCACTGGTAACATAAACATTAAATATACTTTACTCCTTTTAGACAAAGAACTAAAGCACCATACTAATAAATTCTAGGGTTTTTTAAGAGAGGCTTTTGCAAATTGCTATCAAAACCACCTAAGAAAATTTACCCTACCCTAGGAAATGAAAGCATCGAGCACCATGGTTTTTCTGTCATTTTGCCGTGCTGGAGTAGGCACTGTGTTAATAAACTGATGCACTTCTGAAGAAGATGCAAGCAAAACCTTTTACCAAGTAAAAAAATGGACAAGACTCTGTCAGTGTTATTGTGAGGGTTCAATGAAATAGAGTCTGGTCAGTAACTGTTAGCCGGCGTCATCATTTTGTCCTCAGAGCATGATGAGTTTATGCATGTGGAAATTATGCATAGGATGTGATTTCCCATGGCTGTATAAGGAGAGGGGTGAGGGTAGGTAAGGAGGAGGTAAAGTAAGTAATTCCCTTGTCTGTTTACCAAATCAAAACAAGAGCAAAGAAGATTAAGTATCAGTTGTCCAAAAGTGGCTCTACTAGACAGGATCCAAATCGGTGTGTGGCACTGGGGCCTGAGATGCCTCGATCCAGTCTAGCCTGTTAACTCCAGAGAAGCGCACAGTGTTCCTGACCGGGTATTGCTGCCAAGCCAGGATAGACTAGTCCTCCTGTCAGTCATTTGAGATGAGACAAGATGAGTTCTAAAAATTAGCTTTCCTGTCTGGTGTTACAGAGGTCTAAGGGAAATTAAAATTTCTATAAAATGAACAGTTTTTGTTAACCTTTTGTTTTGACATAATTTCAGATTTATAGATAAATTGCAAAAATAGTACAAATAATTTGTGTTTCTTTTCGTAATTAATGCATATCTTCTGGAAAGATACTTTGAGACTATTAAATACAGTAATGATTGCTAAGTGGTGATTTACTGATTTCCTCATTTCTTTCAAATTTATTAGTTGGGTTTCTGGTGTAAGAAAGAGCTTTACCCTCTTGCCCATTTCCTAATTTATAGCTGTGGAGACTTGTGGATTCTCATTTTATTCAATGGGTATAATTCTTTAATATCATAGTATTATTTACTTTGCTTACATTATTCCACATTAGGCCAGTGGGAACCCCTTCAGGCTGTCTTCTCTGTTCTTTTGCCTTATCCCCATCCTTCTTTGAGCAATTCCTTACTTTCTGGCACCAGAGGATGTTCCAGGCTCATCTTGTAACTTCCCTGTTTCATTCCTGGAATCAGTTATTTCTCCAAGGAGCCTTGGTTGTCTTTGGTGGAGAGAGCGTTTAGGAACCAAGAGCTGGGTTTCGGGTGTGCTCATTGCTGCTGAGGAGCCATTGCTTCAAGTCCCTTTCAGTGGATAGGGCGAGGCGAGTGTTATGCACAAAGAGATGCATAGACAGGCGCACACGTAAGTCACACACACGTGTCTGTTTATTATGTATATACACATTTATCTGTATCTGTCTCTCTGCCTACCCACTTTCCTACCTCCCTAGCAACAACAAAAACAATGCCTTTATACTGATACTTCCAATGCTGTTAAAATAGCACAGGGTTCATTCAATCCTTTCCCCCTTGAGTATTAGTAATTTCCTTCTTTGACCACAAGAAACCTGGCTGTTATTATCTATAATACATTTGCTTTTTTATCAATCCTACAATATACAGGAAGTGGTTTCAGAATTACTTGCTAGCCAATATTTCTGTGAAAAGGAAGCCTATATTTGTTTAGAGTTTTTGTCTTTAGCTTGAGGGCATACAGGCTGAATACGTCAGAATTTTGGACCTAGAGTTGGTTCTTCCTCCCATTCCCCACCAGTGTGGTTATGTTATTTATTCAATACACAGTTTGGTTCATTAGTTTCTGTTTGTATTTGTATTCCATTTTAGTCATCCCCCCCTTATTTTCGCTTTTCAGGTTTGTGAAATATTAATGTGGTTCAAAAGTCAGAACTGCACACAAAAGAATGCTCAGAGAGGAAGTGTCACCCTCCCTTCCTCTTCAACCCCTTCTTAGCCACCTTCTCATTAATCCCAGATTTATCCCTGCTATAATTTTTGTCATTAGCATACAGATACATATATTTTTATATATAATTTCTCTTCTTTTTCTTCATAGAAAACTGCATACTATCAGCACACTTTTGTTTTTTGCTTTTTTTTTTTTTTTAACAACACTATATTCTGAAAATCACTGTACATCATCAGTTCATGGGGGTCCTCCTCATTCTTTGTTATACCTGCATCGTACAGCACTGCATGGCTGTACCACAAGTATTCAACCAGGCTCTTTTGCATGTGGGCATGTAAGAGGCATCTGATATTTTACAATTATAAGCAATGTAACAATACATATTCTCATGCATGCCTGTGTATTTTCAAATTGTTGGAGGCATAGCATCAGGGTGAATTCCTAGAAGAGGGATTGCCAGAGCAAAAGGCAAACATATATGTAGTTTTGAGAGATATTGCCAAATTCCCTTCCATAAGGGTCATGCCAGTTTGAATCCCTGTCAGCAATGTGTGAGAGCACCTATTTCCCCACGCCCTTTCCAGCACGGCGAGAGATCATATTTCAGTAAAGTTCTAATTAGCATTTTCTTTTATTGTGAATAAGAATATCTTTTCATAAGTTTAATGGCCATTTTTTATATCTTGTTTTGTCAATTGTCTGTTTATGTCTTTTGCTCATTTCTCTACCGTGCTTCTCTCCGTTTTTAAGAGTTCTTTATGTACGAAGATATTAGTTCTTTACCTGGGTTGCGTATTGTGACTGTGTTTTCTCAGTTTCAGTTGTCTTTTGTCTTCATGGTGTTTTATTGCATTGTAAATTTTTAAAAAATTATATAGATAGATTGATCAGCTTTCTTTCCTTTATTGGACCTGGTTTTTGAGTCACAGCTTGAAAGCCTTTCCCTTTACACAGGTTAAAGAGCAATTTGCCCATGTTTTTCTCTAGTACCTGCATGATTTCATTTTCTTTATTGAGATTCCTGATCTGTTTGGTATTTATTCTTGTGTATGATATAAGGCATGGCTCTAATTTTATTCTTTCCCATACACTGTTGTTCCAGAACCATTATCAAAAAGTCCATCTTTGCCCCAGTAATTTGAGATACAGTCTCTGTCATGAACTAGAGTCTTTATATTTTTATATTTTTCATTATGTTAATAAAGTACCTATCAATTTCTATTTTCCTGAGTTTTAAAAAATCCATTTATGGGTGTTGTATTTTGTCAAAGATTTTTTTTTTTTTAGCATCAGTGGAGATAATTATATGATTTTTCTCCTTAGATACACTGATATTGTGTATTTTTAGTGGATTTCCTAACATTGAACCAACCTTGCATTCCTGGAATAAATCCTACTTGGTAATGATATATTATTTTCTTAATGCAGTGTGGAATTATGTTTGCTAATATTTTATTTAGAACTTTGCATTGATATTCAGAAGGGGCATAGTCTTTAATTTTTTTCTTTCTTTTTTTTTTGTACCATCTTTATCAGAATTAGGTGTAAATGTGTTACTTGTTTCATAAAAAATTTGTTTTAAAATGAAATCTTGTTTTCCAAAGTGACCATAAACTGTATTATTTGTAGGGCCAAGTTCATATTATTTCTTATTAGCTTCATAATATTTTTCTTACAGTTTACTCCTTCATGACATTTTCCTAATATTTTAGTGATAGTCCATCAATAAAATTTACCTTTTTCTTGCCTTTCATCTACTGAGACATAGCAGCCTACCTTAGACTCACTGTCTTCCTTTCTCTTTTTCCTGAATAAGTCTTCAAGGTGGGTTATCCATCAGGGTTTGGAAAGCAGAATCATTGACCAAAAATTCCAGCCCAGTTTACGGGATGTAGAGGAGAGCTGGGCCCACTTGCTTAAATGCTTGTGTCCAACATGTGGCCACACTGGTGGTGCATTGAAGTAATTTGCACCTCTGCCAAAACAAGAATACTGACTTGTACATGTGCCTTTTTCTGTCAAATAATTAGGAGACTACAGTAGGTTATTTTTATAATATTCATTACTGATTATGACAGTATTACATGTTATTTATTGGAAATTTGGAATATGCAAGTTGAAAGAAAAAAAAATACTTGCAATCTTTTCACCCAGAAATGATCATTATTAACATTTTGATGCATGTTCATCTAGTCTGTTTTTGACGTGTGTTTGTGTGTATGTGTGCATGCACGCACACATACAGGGTTTATATCAATTCCTATCTATGTATAAGGAATGTGTATTTATTTATTTATTTATTTATTTTTATTTTTATTTTTTCCTTTTTGTCTTTTTTCGTGTCCGGCAACGGATCGCAACCCTCAGTGTTGCGCCCGTACCGGACCGGGACTGGCAACGGGATCGCAACCCTTGG
The DNA here is from genome assembly GCF_000696425.1 of Galeopterus variegatus. Classification (NCBI taxonomy): domain Eukaryota; kingdom Metazoa; phylum Chordata; class Mammalia; order Dermoptera; family Cynocephalidae; genus Galeopterus; species Galeopterus variegatus. The sequence goes on along the minus strand of NW_007726814.1, from coordinate 283,368 downwards.
TGTCGCGCCCGCACCTCGCTCAGCCAGTGAGCGGGAACCGGTCTGTATGTGGGATCCGAACCCTCGGCGGGAGCGCCTCCGCACTCCCAAGCGGCGCACTGTAGCAGTGCGCCACCGGGCCGGCCCAGGAATGTGTATTTAAAATCCATTCTCCCTCTGTCTATTATAGGAGGAATAAGTCAGTCCTAACTTTAAAACTATATATTAGATGTTGCATAAAAACCAATTATATGGTACTTAATATCATAACTATTTTCCATATTATTTTGGAAAGATTTTTTATAATGGCTGCATAATTTCTAAGATTAGTAGTACTTTGATTCTGAAAGATTTGTATATTCATGCATCTCATTTCTTTTTAATGTCAGGGGAACCATAAAACATTAACTGTGTACCTGTGAGTCTTGAGTAAGGAAAAGGGAGGGTTGAGTTTATTCAGGTTTAGGTTAGGGAAGGTACAGCAATGTGTTCAGAGCAGAGGGCAATGAGTCTGAGGGGGAGGGGACTTGCCCACTGTAAGCGGGGACATCAGCGAGTGAAAAATTCACACGTGACCAAGGGATATCATTTCAGAGCTCCTAGAAGAACACAGGCTGGGAGAGCAGGAACTGATTAGGAGCCAGTGGAGGGCATGCACACACTGTTCAGGGAGCTGATGGTGGTCCTTTTCTCCCTGATTGCTCTAGAAGGACTAAGTTAGGTTTACCTTTGTGACCAGTATGATAGGTATTGTAAGAGTCAAGGACACACCATACACCTTATCTCCAAAGACATTGTTGTTTTAAATATGAATTCTTCTGATTTGATAAAAGCCTCATTTCTCAATTAATGATAAAAGGCTCAAAACATAAATTCATAGTGAAGGCCACTCTGCAGTGCTAAATGTTTTATACTGAAGTATAATCCATTCACTTATGAAAACAGCTTTTTTTTTCTTTTCCTATGGATAGTAGCTAAGAGAGTTAGAGGCTTAGGACAGAGGGTGAAGGCAAATTTTAGGTACTGTTATTGGTTTTCTTTTCTTATTCTCAGACATCAGTGGTCATATTGAATATTGCTCAGCCGCCTCTATGAGTAATTAAGCGTTAATTTAATGATCTGCTTAGCTGACATTTTTCTGATTATAAAAGACATATATAATAAAGGATTAATCCATGTTTCAAGGATGCTATTTTATTCTTTCAGCTCTTATCTTCATTGTCAGTGGGCATCTGTAGAAGACCTGGAAAAAGATAAGAGAATTCAGCAAAAGATTAAACGATTCAAAGCAAAGCAGGGCCAGAACAAATTCCTTTCAGAGGTAAGAAATACCTGGTTAATATTCTAAAATATTTACTTTATTCACATATTCTACATTTTGAATTTTAGTTCAGTAAATTATTAAGAAAAACTGGTTTGCCTCATTTGCTGTTACTTGCATACTGGTAACTGGTTATTGCTAAAAGATTTGTAAACAGGAAATTTCTCATTCTTCCTGTTGCTTAGTCTAGAAGATACTGGTCCTTATGATGTTATGTGGAAATAGCAGTGATGGTATGATTAAAATCTTGTAATCAAAGTACAGTTAGTAGATGTTGAAAAAAGTAAGTAGTCAAGTTTTATTGCAATTTAACACATTAAAAACTACAGTAAATATTAAGTACAAATTCTAGAATGGACATAAAAGTTTAACTTCTATTGGAGAAAGTATGTAGCAAATTTCTTTTGTTCAAGTCAATGCCTGATCTCAGAGAGTTCACTAAACTCATTTTCACAAATGCTGTGGTGTGGTAGAGAAGCTGGCATACTATCTTTGCCTGTGCCTCTTTATCATAGATTATCAATTATAGAAAGACAGCAATACTTAGGACAGGGAAGACAATCTGCATTTACTAGAAGTGCCCCTCACACATAGTCAATTACATTTTTAAAAAAAATGCTTTCACAACCTGCTTACTGGAGTCTCTGGACTTTTGATTGCCAATTTGGTTTCACTTACAGCCTCCAGTAGGTAAAAGAAAAGCTCTAACATTGAAAGATAAGACTTGCTGATTTATTAGTTCTCCTCTTCATTAAAGATTTAATTAACAAAATGTGAACTGTAAAGAAGTATGAAATTTGATGCAAAGTAATACCTAACAACCTACTTTGCAGTGCCACCCCTTTTTGGAGATGAGGAGGTATGACAGAAGAGTGTTTAGTACTTTTGTGTCAAAGTCCTTATAATCTCGAATGACAAGTCTGTGTTCTCTCATTCCGTGATTCTAACAGGCAGACTGTAAAGTCTGTATTTGATCAGAGGTCATGTGGTTGTTCTTTCACTAGACACGTCTGTGTCACCACCACTTTTTTTCCTTTTTTTTTGGCAGTGCAGGTGTTGGCACTGAGTGAAGTGAAGTGGAGTTACTTGAGCGTGACTCAGTTCTTACATCTTGGAGAATATTAAGATAATTCTTTCTTTGAAAAGATGGTTTCAAGGAAAATACTATGAGGTTCTATTTTTCGTATCCTTAATGAAATTAAAGTTATATTTTTGTGACATTTGGGGAGCTGAAATCATCAGCTTCCTTTTAGAAAGAGACACCGTATTTTCTGCTGACCTTTTCATTGTGTCAGTGGGAGAGGAAAAAGGAAAAAGCCCAATGGTGGATTTTCCCCCATCCTTAAATCCTGGTCCTGTTTATTAAATTTATCTGGACTCTGTTTCCTATAGTCCAACACTCTTTAGAGGATTGTGCCTAGCCCTAGCTACATAGCCTATTTATCTAAGTCTATCTATGTGAGTTGCCTGTACTAAGGTTGAAGTACATTATCTTGCTGGTAACTTGGAAACTAGAAATCTTCAGTTCTGTCCTGAATGTGAATTAGCAGTTAGCAGTGAAGGATGACAACCCTTTTCTTCGCTCTCTCTTTTACATGCACGCACTCACGCACTCCTGTTTGTTTTATCCCATAGATAATCATGGTTTTAAATATTCTATGACGATACTACTTTGGGGTGAAAAGTAGTTTTTTCAGTTATGGCTGCTTTTATAGTCTTTGTTTTATCTTAGGCTTCCTTATAAGTCTGCTGCAGTTCATATCTCTATTCAAAAAGATCATTTAGACTTGAAATTTTATCATGTGCATGATGGCATGGATTAGTCATTTATTAAAAGGTAGATATGTTAAGGAAATTTAAGGATTTTAATTCAGTGCTTCATATGAAAGATTCTGTTTAAGAGCAAGTTGTGTTAAAGACTTTTGCCATCAAAACCTGGTTTATGGAAAATTTTAATTTTATGCTATATAGGAATGAAGCATAATATTGTTTACCTAAATCTGGAAGCTTTTGACAAAGCCAATGTATTAATATGTTAATATTTTAACTGAACATCCTCAGTGGATTTTTTTGCCTTACTAATCACCCCTGTGTAGAAGCCTGGGGCAGTTGAAACACAGTTTTGTATTTCTGCTTTTTTGTTTCATAATTCACAGTTCAAAGCAGCCAAACTGTGTGTTTTAAATGGGCACAGTAGCCCAAAGAATGTTTGTTCTCCTTGAGCAGACTGTGACTATGACAGCTTATATTTTCAGCCTGCATTCAGGGGATAGAATGGTGTCTAGGTGACTTCTAATACGCCTTTTGCAAAGTTTTTTTTTTTTTTTTTTTTTTTTTTGACCAGTAAGGGGATCGCAACCCTCGGCTTGGTGTGGTCTGCACCACGCTCAGCCAGTGAGCGCACCAGCCATCCTATATAGGATCTGAACCCACAGTCTTGGTGCTGCCAGCACCGCACTCTCCCAAGTGAGCCACAGGGCCGGCCCCAAAGTATTTTAACACAGTTATATTATTGATAAGTTAATTTATAGGAAGACATAATAATGTGTCTTTTGTTTTCTGGCTATCTGAAAACTTCTCTGACCCTGACTTCTTTTGAGAATCGCTTAGTTTGTAACTTCCTTTTGAAACATATTCTATTCTTTTATATAAGTTTGCAGTCTTTACTTTTATAAAGATTGTTAATATATTTTCCTTATCCTTAATACTTTTACCCAAACACTGTATGTTCATAAATCATTAGAACACTTAGATTAATGACAAGATTGTTATTCTGAATGAGGTACTAATATTGATGGGCAAAGACTACCAAACTGTGTAAATTCTGTTCACGCTAAAATATGAAATTGGTTGGTTTCAGTGTTTTTGGCTTTTGAATAACATTCTGTAAACGATGCCATGAAGCATCAGACAACTCCAGTAGTTATGAGACTCCAGTAGCGCTTGCTGTGCATGGCTCTGATTCTTTATTGCAAACTATAATTTCAAGAATGCTAAATACATTGCATGCCATAAGCCTTTTGGATTGCTCATTAGTGAATTGTAATTTCACACTTCATTTAAAATATTCTTAAACATTCTCTCACAGTAAAAGGTTTCACACAGTAATTAAAAGACCCAGTTAACAAAGTCTGAGAAGTCTGATTTCCTCATGGGGAATGATTTTGCTAAATTATAGCATTTCCATTAATATAATAGAATTTGCCAAATATAAATTTTGTATTTCTGTGACCCCAAATATTATTGCCTGGTGAAATTTGAAATAGTGTTTCAGAAAGTAAATGTTTTAACTTTTTTTCTCTTTGGTGCAGATTGAAGATGAGCTTTTTAATCCAGATTATGTGGAGGTTGACCGAATAATGGACTTTGCACGTAGCACAGATGACCGGGGAGAGGTAAGAGGAGATCATTGATATGACAGAATAGTGATTCAGGCAGCTCATATGTGTTTATGGAGAAGATGGTAGAATCCTAGACCTGGTCCTGGTCAGAACCTTGGATTGTGACACATTTGGTCTAAATTTAACTGAAACTTATTTATTATTAGTTTTATGATTTAATAATACCACTAAAGATGTTTTTATGTTTAGTCTGAGAGATTTTTTAAAAAATCAGTTTTTCATATGAAACAAATACATTGACATTTTGTACAGCTTTAGAATATGATCAGTAAAGAACTATATATTTTGATATAAATCTATCATGTAGAACAAAGTTCCCTTAAATAATTGAGAGTGCTCTTATAGCAGAATGGAGTTTACTGTTAGTTAGCATTGGACATTCTTTGTGAAGTTGATGAACTCTATTTAATGTGTTGCACAGAGGATAATAGAAAATATTTTTCTTTACGAGATCCCAGTCTTAACACTCTGATGTTGTTTTGCAAAACCTTACAAGGTTGTAAAGAACATTTGATAAGGAAGTAAGAGTAAAGACAAGTCTTCTGATTTCTGAACATGTGTCTTGGTAACAGTGTGCCCTCCCACCATGAGTTCTGCTATTCCCGGCTTCTTCTTGTAAATTTTTACATATAAAGTGATTGAATCTTGTTTGTGTAGCATCTGCAAAGAACTCCCATTTTACTCCAAACTCTGTATCATGAAACCCCATGACATTTCAAAGACCGTATTTGTAAGATGATCTTTATAGGAAATTCTGTTGATCTGCATTACCCAAAATATTTTGCCCTCTAATCTTCTAGAGCTCAAATTTATTATGTTAATGTGATTGGATACAAACAGTATCTCTCTCTTTAAGGAAAAAGCAGCGAGCCTAATAAATTTAAGTCCATTTCTCATTGTTTAAGAAACTAGCTAATTATGTAAACATGTAAATACACTAAGATGATTTACCACGTAAGTCTGAATCAGACACTTGATGAATGATCTTTACAGATAAGAATAAGGCTCAGATTCAACTTTGTTATTTACTAGCTATTTCTTTATACTATATTTTTTGGCTTTTGAACATTATTTACCAATGATTTAGATAGAAAGTTAATTCGTTCTGGTAAATCCAATAATACTGTTTCCAGATTAGCCTCGAGACTCTGTAATTAGGGACAACCATTTAGTGCTCATAGTTTTAAAACTTTTACCAATTCAGTCTCACTGATGCTGGGGTAGCGTCTTCATACATCAAGTAGAGCACATGTTTTCCCTTAGTATATATGTTTATTATATACCTGTATTTGGTCAAATGAATCCAATTCTGATTTATTTAAACCTGATCCAGCCTGTGACTCATTATCTGGTGAAGTGGTGTTCACTGCCTTATGAAGACAGCACATGGGAGCTGAGGCAGGACATAGATCAAGCGAAGATTGAAGAGTTTGAGAAACTAATGTCCAGAGAGCCGGAAACAGAGCGTGTGGTAAGAATTGGCTCATAGTAGAGGATTTAATTTGAAAATAGCATAATGGTGCGGTCTTTGAGAAACCACTAATGGGATTTACTATATTTGAAACAGGAGCGACCTCCTGCTGATGACTGGAAGAAATCGGAGAGTTCCAGGGAGTATAAAAACAATAACAAACTCAGGGAATACCAGTTGGAGGGAGTAAACTGGCTACTTTTCAATTGGTACAACATGTATGTAAAACATGTTTTTGTTCACTTTTAAAAAACGTCGGTAGCTCTTTTCCTTTGTAGTTATTGAAAATATTAGTCAGAAAGAACTTAAATAATATTTTAACTCTAAGAATATTTTTAAAAGCAAGCATTGGAAATATGCTTAATATTTATTTATTCAACAAATATTAATAGAGATTGACAGAAGTATATAGAAATAATTTTTATTTCTTAGAGAAGTTTGTTTGAAAGTGTGTTTTGTTGAATCTAATATCTAAAGCCATGTGGATATGCATTTGTGAATATAATCATATATATTTTGTGAAAAGACAGCAGTGTCTATTATCTGTACTCATTAAATTTTTCTTATTTTATTTCCCTCCCAAAGGCGAAACTGCATTTTAGCAGATGAAATGGGTTTGGGAAAAACTATCCAGTCCATTACATTTCTCTATGAGATATATTTGAAAGGAATCCATGGCCCTTTTTTAGTAATTGCCCCATTGTCCACAATCCCCAACTGGGAAAGGGAATTCCGAACCTGGACAGAGTTGAATGTGGTTGTGTATCATGGGAGTCAAGCTAGTCGTCGGACCATTCAGTTGTATGAAATGTACTTCAAAGATCCCCAGGTAAAACTTGACAGGTCGTGTTCGGGGGGGGGGGGGGGGGGGGGGGGGGGGGGGGGGGGGGGGGGGGGGGGGGGGGGGGGGGGGGGGGGGGGGGGGGGGGGGGGGGGGGGGGGGGGGGGGGGGGGGGGGGGGGGGGGGGGGGGGGGGGGGGGGGGGGGGGGGGGGGGGGGGGGGGGGGGGGGGGGGGGGGGGGGGGGGGGGGGGGGGGGGGGGGGGGGGGGGGGGGGGGGGGGGGGGGGGGGGGGGGGGGGGGGGGGGGGGGGGGGGGGGGGGGGGGGGGGGGGGGGGGGGGGGGGGGGGGGGGGGGGGGGGGGGGGGGGGGGTCCTATATTTTGCTAAATTGAGAAATTTGTTTGAGATTTCTTATCCAACTTATGTTTGCATAATCTTTCTACGTCTATGAGTACAGCTCTTTATTTAGGCAGCTTTGGTCATTCTGATAATTAGATTAGAAGGAATGAAGTGTTTTACCTTGGATGACCACTGAATTCCATTAATGTATTGACATGTTAACTCATTTTATTTTACAAGCCTAAGAGAAAACTAAACAAAAAATGGTGATATTAAATGTGAATAGAAAGAACATTTTCTTATAGAAGTGAAAAATATTAGGTGTGTGACGTCATCGAAATATATGGCACATTGAAGGAAATAAGTCTAAAGGGAGGAATTTATACTTTGGTTTTTAGTAGCAGTTGTGATAATTTTTTCTTGTTCTAATTACCTGTATGCAATCATTGTATGATACCAACAATGAAGCATTATAAATGACATAAGGAAGGATAATTTGTGCTAAAATAGTTTTAAAGCTATAGATAGTAAATGGAAGTCCTGCAACTGGAAATAGGACAGAGTTTTGTTTTGTATGTACATTTGTGTTTGTTTTGAGTGTAAAATCTGACCGACAATTAAATAAAGGAGAAAAAAATATTGAAATCTGTTTGTATTTATTTTTAGATTTGGGATATTATTATAAGTTCTATCCTAAGTGAATGTTTTTTCGTTTTAGCATTTTACAAAAAGGGTTAAAAGTATAAAATAAGTTACAAAAGTAAAAAGTTTTAAAAGTAAAGAAAAAAATTTTTAATTAGCATAACGTATAATTTGGCCTTTCACCTTTTGGAGTCTATAGCTTGTGGCTAGAATGGGTATACTTAGTGGTTCTTTACTGCATGTATTCTGTAAGGAAGTTGGATCTGAAATTTTATTAACAATTTTCTAATTTCTTTTAAAAAGAAAAGGTTTTAAAAATCTGCTTTACCGTAGTTTAAAACCTTCAAAATCACTTGAAAACAGAATGTATGTTACCTAAAATAAAGAGACCTCTTTATTTTATTTTATTTTATTTATTTTATTTATTTATTTTATTATCCAAAGGGATAAGTGCACGTTTCATGCTATTTATTCATCCTCAAAGTTCTTTATGTAATCATTAATGCTTAATAATAATTCAGAGATGTTCTTGTAGGGTCGAGTGATAAAGGGGTCCTATAAGTTTCATGCCATCATCACTACTTTTGAGATGATTTTGACTGATTGTCCTGAGCTGCGGAATATTCCATGGCGCTGTGTGGTCATTGATGAAGCCCACAGGCTGAAGAATAGGAACTGCAAGCTGTTGGAGGGACTCAAGATGATGGACTTGGTGAGTGATCATAGTGGTGATTCCGCTGAAACTGAGTAGAGTTGTTACTGACTTGATAGTCCCACTGCTCTCAGTTTGACTGGTGCCTGTGAAAGGTATTTGCAAAGCCTTTCTCTCCTGAACTTTCAGTTACTCAAAAGTTGCTGTTGCCTTCCTGATTTTTGCATTGTTTGCTAATGTCTTTAAACAGTTTTATCATAGCAAAATATAATTGTGGTATTTTCACCGAAGTTAATTTCAAGTATTTTCTTTACCTTTTTCTTCATAAATACTGCAATTTCGTTAACTATTGGGCCAAGCTTTAATTCAGTGATGATAATCCAGTTGTGTTCTAGGGCTCCATAGGTTTTGCCATACAGGGTTTAGAAGGACTTGTAGATTCAAGTTCTCAGTAAACTGGGTGGGATATCTGGGATTGGTTCAGTTCGCACAGACACTTAGAGTTTAGCGAATTACGTGACCTCATATTTGATCTGAAGTTTTACAGTACACCTGTCCCATACTTTTCCAGTTTCCCATGAGATAGTCTGGTCTTCCTGATTAGATTTTCCATTTTTTTTGGTAGGAGTATTATAGGATAACCTATTGTAGAATCAAATACAGTTGATTCTCTGTTCCATACTACTGTGTTTATGATTTCCCAGTGGAAATTGCTACATGATTTGAATCATCCTAGGGCTTCTTTTCACTCCATAGTTTACAAGATGGTTATGATTACTTGTTTTTCATTTCTTTTTGTCTTTTTTTTTTTTCGTGACCGGTAACGGGATCGCAACCCTCAGTCTCTCTCCCGTACCGCGACCGGCAACGGGATCGCAACCTTGGTGTCGTGCCCACACCGCGCTCAACCAGTGAGCAGACTGGTCTCTATATGGGATCTGAACCTTCGGCGGGAGCGCCGCCGCACTCTACCGAGTGCGCCACCGGGCCAGCCCATTGTTTTTCATTTTTAATGTACATTATCAAAGCAAAGTTACTGTCTCAGATGACTTGAGAGTTTCAAAAAAGTACAAAAAGATTTTAAAAATCACTTTAGTTCTGACTTCTGTAGATTAATTTGATCTCTTGTTAATTGAGAGTTTGAGATGGGAAGGAATATTCTATATGTTCATGGCTATAAATTTTTTTAGTGAAGTCTGGTACTATCAGAAAGAACACCTAAATGCTTTCTGTTACAGCTGGTTCTTTGAACAAGCTTCTTTTATTCTTAAACTAAGGGGGTTAGATTAACCAGCTATTCTTTTAATTGAAAACAAACAAAATCTAGTTTTGTTAAAGGAAACAGTTTGATTTAATTATCCTATTTAGGATGGGATTTCTCATTTTTCTCTCTAATGAATTATTATTAAAGCTATCCTAAGATCGTTCTCAGAGCAGCTTACTGTTTTTGGTGACCAATCCAGAAAACAATTGAGAATACTTACAAACAGTGAATAGTATTGAAGACATGGGTAAGCATAGGGAAAAGAGACACTCTATGGCTGTATTTGGTTTCTTCAGATGATACTTGAGCATTATAATAAAGTAAACTTGTATTGGCAGATAAATGCTCATGCTCATGATATCTCTAAATATACCTTGATTTGGAATCCACCTTCGTAGTGATCCACTAAGAGATAGTTATATCACCATTTCCTTAAGGCTTAAACAGTCATCTGAGTTTACCTAAGTTGTGTTCTATTATTAGTTTATATGTTCCAGTAGATTCTTACTGCAAAACAGTCCTTCAACGGTGAGTAAAAATTAGTTTAGCTTTATCACCATCAAACAATCTTAATTGTCGCTGGGATAATAGACAAAAATAGATAAAAATTCAAAGAATTTTCTATTATTTATACTAACACTCATTAATGGATTAGGATCTGTTATCCAAATAATTTTTCTGTTACATATTGCAGTGTTGCCTAAACTTTTTCACATAATGGCACATATGGAATATGATATTTGTATGCCACACTGAGCTAAACAGAGAAGGCTGCCCACTGCCACGGGAGACCAGTCCCAGGGGTCCTGACTTTCAAGCTCTGCTGGCTACTCCAAACACTTAGCATACTTGCCTTACCAGCTGGGAAGCTCTGATTAGCAAATGAACAAAATATGTATTTTTCTAATGATCAAGAATCTTTATTTCATGTTTTCAAGATGGAATACATTATCGTTTAGAATCAGAATATTTATGTTTGTCCAGTTCTCCATAGCTCATCGCCTGATCTTTAAATCCTTACTTAAAATAAACATCATGAGAACCTGTATACTTGTCACTTTTTATTCTTCCTTGCTAGATAAGTCACAGTCAAAATAGCAAGTAGTAACTACACCCAAGTATGGTGCAGGTCATAGGAGACTGCTGCTACCTGCGCTAGACTGAGTTATGGTGAAAATGTGCTTGGTGAGGCTTATCTCCCAAGTGCATTCTCAAAAAGGAAGACCAGTGAGTGTCTTCAGCTCTCCACACACAAAGGAAATGTTTTTGTGAAGAGGATACATTGAGCAGCAATCACCATCTTCTCAGTCCTGCACAGGAGCCCTTGGAAAGCAAAGCCATCTCCTTGTCCCTCATTACCATGGAGGTCGTAGTAGTTCTTCATTGATTCTGTTATCTCATCTTTCTTTGTCAGGAGGCCCCACACAGATAAAAGGGTCTGCTGAAATGAAATTACATGGGCATCACTCCATCAGAGCTAAAAAAAAAAAAAAAAAAAAAAAAAAAAAAAAAAAAAA
>NW_007726814.1:227333-271957 GCF_000696425.1 Galeopterus variegatus | reverse complement strand
TCACTACATCAGAGCTAAAAAAAAAAAAAAAAAAAAAACCCAAAAAAATGAGAATGTTTTCAAGGCAAAAGTTACTAGTTGAGCTTGGAGGTGGAAAGCTCAATAGCCTGGGTCTCTTACATGATGTTTTGTGATACCGAATGTATTAATCATGTATTTTTTTAATCATTACCCACTTTTAAATTGAAAGCTGGTTTTATCCCACTACTCATAAGCAGCTCTACAAAAAGGTTGCATGTGTAATCTGGTGTAACTGGCTTAATAGTCATTGAAAGGAAGCAGCATAAAAGAGGAGTTTCTTTCCTTTTTTCAAATATGTTTATTTTGAAACTAATAAGTAAAAAGGCTTTAACTTACAAAGCATTTGGTTAGGCATTCAGTTCAGGATTTAGTTTATTTAACTCAGTAATAAAGGATATGAAAAAACTGGAGAAATCAATACAGAATTGATGCGGTTCTTTTACTGCAGTAATTCTTTTCCTGAATCTGTGATGGTACTTTAAAAAAATTATTGGATAAAGTAACTTAGGACTTGGGTATGTTAGTGGTTGTGGCTCATGGTACCCACCAGTATGGTTATACGTTAGAAAATCTTGAATTGAGGGGCCGGCCCGGTGGCGCACTGCTACAGTGTGCCGCTTGGGAGCGCGGCGGCGCTCCCGCCGAGGGTTCGGATCCCACATACAGACCGGCCGCTCACTGGCTGAGCGAGGTGTGGGCGCAACACCGAGGGTTGCAATCCTGTTGCCGGTCCCGGTCCAGTACAGGTGCGACACTGAGGGTTGCAATCCGTTGCTGGTCATGAAAAAAGACAAAAAGGAAAAAAAAAAAAAAAGAAAATCTTGAATTGATTTGCAAACTCCTTACTCTTTATGAATTTAATGAGTCTAAAGATGATGATGGTCCATGTATCTTCCTCAGTCAGTGACCTCTATTCAAAAGGAGAGAAAAGGAAGAATAAAAGCGAATTGAACTACTTAACCTCACTTTCAAAGAGCTTTATTAAAAGATAAGACGTTGTCTTATAGATATTGAGAAAATTAGCATGTTCTTTCTTACATCATTCATCTAGTATTTACTGAGCATATACTCTGCTTGGCAACCAAGTCTTGTCAGATTCCAAGTTGAGTCAGAATATTGCTTTTGAAACTCTTAGAAGGTATTATCATTTTCTGAAATAGTTTATTAACTGTGCTATACACCAAATGGCCAAACACAGAAGAAAACAATAAGGCTCTTAAGATTAATAAACTCGCTATTGTTAGTGCTGGTCACTGTAAAACAGCCCCTCTGTTTTGCATATATGGAAATAGGAAGACAGGGAGACAACTGCACAAGGAAAGGCGGAGAGAGAGCTCCTAAACAGGAAGAATTAATTAAAGAAGTAACTAACTTGGCTCAAAGACAAAGTTAGAAATAGCATTGGATTAAAAAAAAAACTGATTGTGGTATTCAAAACCAGGCTGACCTCTTTGCTAGTTGGAAATTTTGCAGAACAAAATAGTTTTTCATATGCTGTTGCATGTAGAACTTCTTTTGTCTCCAAAGTGAGTCATGCAGGAAGCAGATGGAGATATGAGAGCACTGTTGATGTACAGAACAGAAAGAGCATGTAAGCTTCATCTGAGCCTAGGGATTTTAGGAAAAAACTTAACTTTGGTGGGCAAAAAGCATTGAGACTTCTGGGACTAAGAAAACCTTGGAACTAAAATATTCACCTAATAACCCCAAGAAGAAACAAAATGGCAAGACACATTTAAGGAGTCTGCAGAGTTCAAGAGAAGATTCTCCACGAATCTATTTATCTGGAAGCAGGAACTCTGTTCTCCTTGTATCTCTGTCCTCATACCTAATTCCTGTACTTTGTATAGGGTGGATGCTGAGTTAACATTGATGGGTAGAAGTAGAAAAATGGAGAAAGTATAGAACTTTTTGTTATAACTTGATCAGTTTCTCTCCTTGCACTGTTGTAGGAACACAAAGTGCTGTTGACGGGGACCCCGCTCCAGAACACTGTGGAAGAGCTCTTCAGCCTGCTTCATTTCTTGGAACCAAGTCGCTTCCCTTCAGAAACCACCTTTATGCAAGAATTTGGTGATTTAAAAACAGAAGAGCAGGTACTTACCACCTCTGCTTTGTGTCTCAGTCATAATAAAATTAAAGATTAACCCATGAAGTTGCAAAACATTAAAATTTAAGTATTTTAAAATGTAAATGATACCACAGTTTTTTCCCACCTAGTAGACAGAGCTTTATATATCATTGTGAAGGTTTTCTTGTGTGTTTGTCTGTTTGCCCTCGTGAAGGGCTGTTGAGATTTATAGGGAGTTACATACCCATTGATGTAATTTTCAGAAGCTGCTGTGCTGTTCAGGTTGGAGGTTTTGCTGTGTCGATTTCGGGGGTAGTGTCAGAAGCCGCTGAAGTTTGTAGAGCTATTTGCCTAATGGAGTTTTAAGGCTCTACTCTTATTTCTGAACCATGGATACTTGACCACAATGCTCACTTTTTCAAGCCTGTATATTTTCACTTTAGCAACATGCGGCGTAACTACCTCCACAGGATTTCTGTGAGAAATAAATGAGGTATTGTGTGTGAGAAGTGGTTGATTATTTTATACACTGTTTAAGAGTTATGTGGGTATTAGTTGTTACATTTTGTATGCCGTATTTGAAGTAAATATGGAAATAGGCTAAAAATCCTGGTCTTTATGTGCCCCTCCCCTATCTGACTGTCTAAAACGTAAAGTCGGTTTAGTTTTACTTTTCTTGAATAAAAACTATATGGTGTGCTATATCTTATTGCCAACCAGCAGAAAAGAACCAGGGAGAAACATCTCCATTTGCTCATTGGTGCCTGGCTCTCTCCCTCTCATTCTTTAGCTCTTTCTAAAAAGGAAGAAAACACAAGCATAGCACTCCCATGACATTGTCTCTTCCCCCTTCCTCATCATCGTGTGGCTTTAGACAAACAGAAAAGAAAGCTAAATGAATAAACTGGGGTTTCCTGCTATGTACTTTTCAAGCCTCCTCTGGATAGTTGAAGTAGTCCACTTGACATACAATTGTCAACTTTCATGTACTTCTCTATGAAAGGTGATAGATTAGCTCCTCTATACCCTTAGTGGGCTTTGAAAAATGAAAGTGGATGGTAAATAAATAAGATGATCCTGATTTTTCATGTTACAGTATGTTTTAACGTGCAAGCAAATTATGATACCAGTATTTACTCAAGGTCCTTTTTTAGGTGCAAAAACTTCAGGCTATTCTAAAGCCAATGATGTTAAGACGTCTCAAAGAGGATGTAGAAAAGAACTTGGCCCCCAAAGAAGAAACTATTATTGAAGTTGAGCTAACAAACATTCAGAAGAAATATTACCGAGCCATCCTTGAGAAGAATTTTACATTTCTTTCCAAAGGTGGTGGACAAGCTAATGTACCTAACCTTTTAAACACTATGATGGAATTACGAAAGTGCTGCAATCATCCGTACCTTATCAATGGTAAGCTGGCCTGCTTGCAAACTTGTTTAAATGACAAATCAAAGCACCAGAGATCCCTGTCTGCCCCCAGGCTGAGGATTTCATGGTTTGTAGTCATTGCTGCATCCTGCCCACTCAGCATGGGTTTCACCAGCTTTCTGTTTTCTGTGCTGCTTCCTTCTGTGGTTGCTGAAGGCCAGTGACCATTGCCCCAGCAAGCCCGGAAGCATGGTCTCACTTTGCCTTGCTCCTACCTCCCTGCGCTTGAAAGGAGACCATAGTGCTCCATGGCTAGAAATCATCAGAAGTGCTAGCAACTAAAGAGAAACTAGCACTTGTTGAAGTTTTCTTGCGGAGGAGAGAGGTGTTTAAATCAGAGGCGTTAAAGAGGAACTTTGCTGTGGGAAGGCAGCTACCAGCTGTCTCAAGCCTTTGATAGAAAATGTCCTTCGTATTTCTCTCAGTCTAGAGGCCCTTAGCACCTATTCCCTGAGAATATGCGGGTTACTTTAAAGCTTTGATAATAGTTTGTCCCTGTTACTGATGCATAGTTTATGGCCCCCCTGTTTTCTTAAGTAGATTAATAGTGTTATATAACTCATATGGGTTAAAATCTCTATTATAACACAGGTATTGATATTCAACACTGTGCCCCACAGATATGCACAATCAATTGTTTTGATAAATAAATAAATAAAATAAAAATATTAGCTACCAAAAAATAATCTCTATTATATACTTCCAAAAATCATTAATGGAATAAATTTTTCATGTGTATGATGTGTAAGATAACTCTGGAGACTGCAAAGGTAAATAAGAAGGGAGGGTTCCTCTCAAAGAGCTTTCAGTTTGTTGAGAGATTGAGATTAGGAAAGCCTTTAAAGGAGAAGCCTTGAGAGGTAGAAAGGATTTTTTTCAGGGTTAAAAAAGGGGGGGGGGCATTTAGGTTGATATAATAACACAAGCAAAGAGAAAAAGGCAAGAAAACAAAGGGGAACTTTCCCAAAGTGTAAGACACATGCAGGAGATCATGGGACAGCGCACCTTAGACATGCTAGGGCCCTGCTGTGGATGTCCTTAACTGCTGGCGTGTGGAGCTTTGGCTGTAGTCTGTAGGCGGTGGAGAACCATGGCTAGCGTTTGAGCTGACCAGTGACTGGAAATATGATTCAGGATGATCAATCAGGTAACATCATATAAAAAGGATGGAAGGAGGGAAAGACAAGCAGAAAGATCAGCTTGGAGGCTATCACTATAGTCTGGGTAGGAGTTAATATATATTAACAGGAGGTAATGGATGGTAGGCTGATTTGGGGTGCTTCTGCACAGGTATAATTGCCAGCAATGTAGTTAGGTTTCTTTCCAGTGAAGAAGGAGCAAAGCCTGGTTTTGTCTTTATCACAACCCATGCAGTTGAAGGACAGCTCATTTAAAGAGTCCTAATCTTCCACCTTTCATAACTTACATGCCTATCAGCCACCCCAGGTCCAGAGGTCCCCGTTACTAAGGGACAAAGTGATCTACACCTGGAAGATGGTCTAAGAGTGTAGAACCTGAGCTTATTGCTGTGAATCAGTGAATTTCTTTTTAAAATTGTGTTTTTAACTTTGTTTTCTAAAGAAAGTATCGTGTGTGATAATTATATGTTTAATACTGCCAACCTGCTAAGCACAACGTGTTTAAGAGCTTGTAAGGCCATTAGGGTGAGTGTCAACCAGCCCATTCATGAGTTGGGTAGATGGAGTTGGGGCTTAGGGCGAATCATGTTGTGAGTAAAGGATTCATGTGTGCCGTGCGTGCGCACGCGCGTACACACACACACACACACACACACACACACACACGTTTTCGCATTAAATAGCTGATGAAAAGGAAATAAATAATAATAGCCTCCAAGGGGGAAGAAAAGAAAAGGAGAAACTCACAAAAGGGCTTGAATGCTGCCAACAGGATGTACATGAAAGGGGAGAACTCAGAGATGGTGATTAGATAGTCACCCCCAGTTCCATCAAGTTTACTCTCTTTGGTCACATGTTAATTGTGTGCATTGTGCACACGGGGTGTTTTCCCCCAAAACACAGCTGGTGGGTCTCTTCATTGACTGACTGCTCTCCAGGGTCATCCTGTGTAGATCGTTTGTTCACCAGGAGCCTCTTAGGACTCCCTAAGGCTTGGCATCTGTGGCTGTTCTAATTGGTCACACCTTGAGGTCAGCTTTTCTGTCCTTACAACAAGTTATGTGGTGTCTGTTCAGCAGGCGTCCTTATGCCTTTATTTTGGGAAATTGTAGAAGAAAATGCAAATACACACACACTAAGCATACAGCTGCCCAGATTAACTTATATAGACGTTGTGTTTCACAGAGGTTGCTCCAAGGCCAGTACTGTTCATTCACATCCACAGTCTGGAGTAGAAAGCGTACTGTCACAGTGCCACCTCAGCATACCTTTATTGAACATTTATAAGAGAAGTCTTTAATCCTGGGGATTAAATTGAGATTTGTATTGGTTGTGGCAGAGTAAAACAGCCCCAATCAGACTAAACTTCAAGAAAGCACAGCATTTCTGTAATTGTGAAAAATAGAAGCAACATATGCAGAAGTTGAAAGTGATAACATAAGCATAGCAGAAGGGGAAATAAAAGTCTAGTATGATGGTAGAACGCAAACCGTACATAAATGAGAAAGTTTTTAATGTGACTTAATATTTTTACTGAAGTACATGGAACAATGTCTGGTGCACTGTAAGCACTCAGTAAATGTCGTGAGTTGTTTTTGTTGCTAAATGGTTAAGCAGGTAACTAGAAAACTTAAATGAGGTTTATATCATTGGCCCAAGCTCTATATTGAATGTGATTTCCAATTTTAGCTTTCCTAATGTGAAGGTGAGAATAATGTTGAAAATGTGTCCACGTTCCCTTGGTTAGAGGCATTAAGTCATGACTTGAGAGTCATCGGTTGTTGTTGTTGGAGGTGGGGGGAATGTCAGGAACAGCGGGCAAACAGAAAACAAGAATGAGGCTTACATGATGGAATGACTTTCAGAGAGAAAATAGGAGCTCATTTTTTTCTGGTAATCTTAAAGAACAAAATATTTTCTTGTTTGTTTGTGGCTGATATAGCTAGATGACATTGCATTTACTGCCCTGACAGTGACCATCTGTTGAAGTGAAAAAACTTTAAGCTAGAAGTGAGTACACACTTATACTAAGTTGTCTGAGACACGCACACACATACATTTCTAAATGTACCACCAACCATACTTTAATTTAGGGCAGAGCCAGAAAAGTATTCTGGCTTATAACCCCTTTCCAGTTAATTTTCTGATTGGTGATATTACAAATCTAACATCAAGGTAAATCTTTAATTGGTAATCTTGCAAATTCAGCTATGACATCAAAAGATAGAAATTGCCCTCCTCCCCATCAGTTCCCCTACCCTCTTTCCTTCAATGTTGCCATAGTAAATCGGATGTTAAGAGAATCACATAGGAGATATGTTTGCTGTTATTATTTTTAAATGAAGTATCACTGGTATAAACTGGCTACCACTTTAAGAATCTGAATTCATGACAAAGCACTGAATTGATTACTTCAACAATAGCTAACAAAAGAATGCATTTTTCTGACTGTTCTTTATAAGATTGGAAATTATTGGTAGCATTGAAAAGGCAGAAAAGATATTTTTCTTGTCTTTGAATAAATTTAAAATTTTTTACAAATTTAATTTTTTCTGTTAATTTGACTGAATTATTTACATTTCCAAAACTTTTTACTAAAATAATTTAAACATGTCTGGTATTTGATCAAAATGATTATTTTATTTTTGAAGAATATTCTTGTCTTGTCATACTACTAGAACACTATGTTTTATTTTGATTATGGATTGTAATCTTAATCTGGACAAAAATAATTGCCCAAATATTACAAGAGTAAAATCTGTCTATTCCTGAATTGCAAAGAGTGTATAATGTATAAGAACAAACTTTCCAAAAAGACCTGATATAACATATGGACTTAAATCTATTTCCCCTGTCTCTTGAGGACCTTACTGTCCTTAATCTAGAACTTGGGTTTCTAGATTTCATATTTTGAAAACCATTATTCAACTTTGTTCAAGAACATTCTTGCTAATGCTCTTTTTTTTTTTTCCTTTTTGTCTTTTTTACTGACCGGTAACGGGATCGCAACCCTCGGTGTCGCGCCCGTACCGGGGACCGGCAACGGGATCGCAACCCTCCGTGTTGCGCCCGCACTGCGCTCAGCCAGTGAGCGGAAACCGGTCTCCACATGGGATCCGAACCCTCGGCGGGAGCGCCGCCGCACTCCCAAGCGGTGCACTCTCCAGTGCGCCACCAGGCCAGCCCGTTGCTAATGCTCTTAAACAGCATTTTGTTTCTTACCTTTTCCTAATAAAACTCCTGCTTTTTTTCCCCCACACCTAAAGAAAAAATCTGAATATTAGCTTTTTATTCATGTAGAAAAGAGAGTGAGGGGCTAGCAATTCCTGCAAAGTTGGCAATCTCCTGCCAGTCCCCCTTCATGGGAAGTTAGTGTGCTTTGTGGAAGGCCTCAGTGCTTGGTGAAGACGTTAAGTGTCTTTAATCTCTTCTCATAAATTCTTTGTCCATTAGTAACTAACAAGCCTTATTTCCACATGCTCCTGAAGATGGAAATAGGATTGTGTTTCCATCACATCTTGTGCTTCTTGGAATTACCGTCTGAGTGGCCATGGTGGCCTGTCTAACTAACCTAACCTTTGAAACTCTTGAGGTTTATGTATACCCATCTTGTGTGTAGTTCACATGTTTAAAACCAGTGATAGGAAGAATAGTTTGACGGTTCTGGCACAGTTTAAGGCTGGGAAACGATCCCATTAGATGAGTGAGTTTGTTTGTATTTCCTAAAGAATAAAATGAGCACATCCTCTGTCTTTAGGGAGAGGAACTGAGCACAGCAGCTATGCCCTGATTAACCCAGAGGTGGAGGAGGCCAGACCAGTGCCGCATAATTCTAGTTAAGCCGTCTAAGCAGCTGAAGGAAGCTTAGCCTGCTGCTTCCTGGATAAGTGTGTGTTTGGGGTCAGGGAGGAAGTGGTAGGGCTTCATTCCTTAGGAAGATGTCATTTTCTTGAGGCTTCTCTGTCATGTACCCAAGTCTTTGAACTAGCAAAAGTCCACATGGGGCTGTGAGAAAAAGAGGGTTAAGATAGAAGTCTTGTATTAAATACATAGAGTTGTGCATGGTTTTTTTTGTTTGTTTGTTTGTTTGTTTGTTTGTTTTTTAAGCTTTAAAAGGTTTGGATAATTTAAGATAGAATTTTTGTATCTTAGGAAATTATCAGATGGGAATGAATGTGGAGGGAGATTTAGAGATTGCAATAGAAGATGTGTGCTGAGGTCCTGCACAAAAATCCCTAAAAATTATTCTGAAAATGAATACCTCATTTGGCCATCTCAATATGTAATTATAGACCCAAACTACTGCCCTCACACTGTAATTGTTAGGACTTTATTCCTTTGTTTCTCAGTTTCAGAACAGATTTTGTTGTATGTGTTTATATTCAGCTAGTAAACAGTTCTTCATTTCTTTAACAATTTAGGTTCCAAATGTTTTGTAGGTATCTGGCCCTCAGCTTATTTTTGCCACTTTTGACTTGGCAGTCTGTTGTTGAAATTTTTTACAGACAGCAAACATTTGTTTGTTGAAAAATGTTATCTTCCCCCTAAATGCCTCAATGTGTTGTACTTAAAAAGTTGATCCCTTTTGTACGATATCCACAGTTTTGTGTAAACCCAGCTTTGAGTAAGTGGATGGATTCTTGTTCATAAACAAGAGTGTGGTGATCTGGTTCCTACAATTTTCAGTGGATTTTGAAAGCAAATTCATTGTTTTTAGTAATAAAAACCTTTTACAGTATTCACATTATGCTGTCCAATCTCCGCAGGTGCTGAAGAGAAAATTTTGGAAGAGTTTAAAGAAACACACAATGCAGAGTCTCCAGATTTTCAGCTCCAGGCAATGATCCAGGCTGCTGGCAAGCTAGTGCTGATTGACAAGCTGCTGCCAAAACTGAAGGCTGGTGGCCACAGGGTGCTTATCTTTTCCCAGATGGTGCGCTGCTTGGACATACTGGAAGACTACCTCATTCAGAGACGGTGAGGGCCACCATATCAGAATAATAAAAAGGAAATTAAAAACTGCCCTTTACAGGGCTCCAAGTGGTTCACCTAGAAGTGACATTTATGATAAAGGGGATGGAATGGGGAAAATATGTCATCTCTTTTTAAAAATATAGATATACATGACAATTATATGATGACTACAGGAGGACACTGCATACCATTGTGGGCAGTTTCTCCCCCATTGTTTTCATTTGACTAGGGGAGAACTCTTCTTACTTAAAATTGAAATTGTTAGTTATCTTACTGTTAGAGATGTCAGCTATTTTTAGAGCTTAGCTATTTCGTTGGAGCGGAAGTAAAATAAAATTTAATCTTTGGGCATTTGACCAATTGTATGAAAAACTACAAGAAACTCTGTTTGCTCTGAAATTATTGCTGTTAAATCATATCATTCTGTTAATATGTATTAATTACTTAAAAAAGGAAGAAGTGTACTGTAGCTATTTGTCATGCCTCCTTGTTAATATTGCCGTTTTCTAGGTACCCATACGAAAGGATCGACGGCCGAGTAAGAGGCAACCTCCGCCAGGCAGCTATCGACAGATTCTCCAAACCTGATTCTGATAGGTTTGTTTTCCTCCTGTGTACAAGGGCAGGAGGTTTAGGCATTAATCTCACTGCTGCTGATACCTGCATCATCTTTGATTCAGACTGGAATCCCCAAAATGACCTCCAGGTAAACACAAGAAAATCTTCCTGATGCCTTAAAAAAAAAAGGTCAGTCTAGTATGACAGAGAATCCCTAGTCAAACCAATAAATTAAAGTTGTGTCATCACTCAGACAGTGTCCCATGATTCAGGGCAAGTCAACCAACTAGTAATTAATTTATTAATGTGAGAAGAAATTTTTTAGTATGTTAACCCTCTTCTAAACTACACCTTTGTTTATTGGACTAGCAATTGAGTTTTGTCTTTTCTTTGGTAACTGTCTTAGTTAGCTCAGACTGCTGTAACAAAATGCATAAATTGGGTGGCTTGAACAGCAAACATTTATTTCTCACAGTTCTGGACATTGGAAGTCTGAAATCAGGGTGCCAGTGGGGTCAGGTTCTTGGTAAGGGAACTCTTCCTGGTTTACAGACAGCTGTCTTCTTGCTGTGTCCTCACATAGCTGAAAGAGACCTAGCTAGTTCTCTGTCCTCTTCTTACACGAGCACTGATCCCATTGGTGAGGGCTCCACTCTCATGACCTAATTACCTCCCTAGGGCCCCACCTCCAAGTTTCAACATATGAATTTTGGGAAGACACAAACATTCAGTCCATCACAGTGGCTTATTAATTTTCTTTTTCTTCCAGGCTCAGGCAAGATGTCATAGAATAGGACAGAGTAAATCTGTGAAAATCTACAGGCTGATTACAAGAAATTCCTACGAAAGGGAAATGTTCGACAAGGCTAGTTTGAAACTTGGTCTGGATAAAGCTGTGCTGCAGTCTATGAGTGGAAGAGAAAATGCTACCAATGGGGTAAAACAACACTTGCCCAAACCATTCATTTATTCTGGCTCCTTCCTTTGTTTAGCTAATAGTAAGAAATTATTCGGCATCTGCTTATTTTCCAACCTCAATATTTTAAGCATACTTCGTCACATTTTCCTTTGTTATAATTCAGGTTTATCATCTTTGAGAAAAATGAAGGATTTGTTTAGTCTACAGATGTTTCCATTCTAAATTATTTTGAATATTTTAAATATTTCTTTAAAACAGGTACAGCAGCTTTCCAAGAAAGAAATAGAGGATCTTCTACGAAAAGGAGCCTATGGTGCACTCATGGATGAGGAGGACGAAGGGTCTAAATTCTGTGAAGAAGACATTGATCAGATTCTCCTACGGCGAACCCACACTATTACCATTGAGTCTGAAGGAAAGGGTTCCACGTTTGCAAAGGTGAGAATCGATCTGAAGAGGTCGAGTTTTCTGTAGAAGCATGATAGGTGAAAGTGCTCACAAGATGCATACATAACATTGGCTTTACACTGCAAATTCACAGATTAGTTATTAATTCCCTGTGGAACCCCCGGCACATAAAACATTCTCTGTATTTTGGGTCCTCTTCTGTGTATGTGGCACCACAGTCACCTTGACCTTGCTGTCCTCGTACCTGCCTCCCAGCTCCTGAGGCTCATCCTTCACCTGTGTTCTTGACCCCATCCTCTCCATTTCTGAGATCCTCCATCATCCTCTTCCTTCTCTCCCCAAATCCTGATTCCTACAACAGCCTGTAAGAACAATCGAGTCACTGTTGTCTTAAAAAATCTCTCCTCTGTTTTCCCCTCTAACTACTCCTCCGTAACTCTTCCTTTCACAGCTAACATCCACACAAGTGTCACCTACTCCAGCTGTCTCCACAGCCGCCCTGTCTCTTCCCAGCTTCACTTTGCACCCCTACCCTGCCTCTGTCAGAACTGTTCTCAACCACCAACCGAGTTCCTTCTGAGGCTTCACCTGCACTTTGTTCCAGCCGTCCACACAAGACCCACACTCTGCTCTTTTATAGTTAATAGTTTTATTAAAATGTCATTTGTTTGCTGTAAAATTCACCTGTTTTACATATATAGTTCAGTGCCTTTGCCATAATATAGACTTGTGCAAATATCACCAAAATCTAAGTTTAGAGCATTTTCATCACTACTAAAACATCCTCATGCTCATTAGCAGTCAGTCCCTACCCGCACCCCCGACCCGTCACCTTCAGTCTCTAGAAACCACTAATCTACTTTCTTTCTCTATAGAGTTGCCTACCTAGGCCATTTCATATAAATGGAATCATACAATATATGGTCTTTTGTGTCTGGCTTCATTCACTTAGCATAAGGCTCTTGAGGTTCATCTATGTTGAAATATGTATCAGTAATTTATTTTATTGCTGAATAATATCCATTATATGGTTATACCATTTTACCAGTTGATAATGGACATTTGTGCTGCTTATCCATTTGCTAGTTGGTAATGAAATTGAGTTGTTTATGCTTTTGTTCTAATGAATAATGTTATGAACATTCGTGTAGGAGTTTTTGTGTGGACATGTGTTTTCATTTCTCTTGGGTATATACCAGGAGTAGAATTGCTGGGTCATATGTTAACTCCATGTTTAACCCTTTGAGGAACTGCCAGAGTGTTTTCTTTTTTTTTTTTTTTGTCTTTTTTTCGTGTCCGGCAACGGATCGCAACCCTCAGTGTCGCACCCATACCGGACCGGGACCGGCAACGGGATCACAACCCTCGGTGCCGCGCCCGCACCTCGCTCAGCCAGTGAGCGGGAACCAGTCTGTATGTGGGATCCGAACCCTCGGCGGGAGGGAGCCGCCACGCTCCCAAGCGGCGCACTGTAGCAGTGTGCCACCGGGCCGGCCCAAAAGTGACTGTACTATTTACCCTTTCCACCTGCAGGGTATTAGATTTCCACTTTCTCCATGTCCTCAGCAGCACCTTTTATTATCTGACTTTTTAGTTAAGGCCATTTTAGTGGGTGTGAAGTGGTATCCCACTCTGGTTTTTATTTGCATTTTTCTGATGCTATTGAACATGTTTTCATGTGCTTGTTGGCCAGATGTATATCATCTTTGGAGAAATGTCTGTTCAAATTCTTTATTCATTTTTTGAATAGTCTTTTCATTATCAAGTTTTAAGAATTCTTCATATATTCTGGATAAAAGTTCTGTATCAGATAATATGATTGCAGATTCTTTCTCCTAGTCTTTTCTTAATGGTGTGTAAATTTAATGAAGCCCAGTTTACCAGTTTTTTCTTTTATCATTTGTGCTTTTGGTGCATTGTTTAACTCAAGGTCACAACAATTTACTCCTATATTTTTTCGATGAGTTTTATAGTTTCCGTTCTTACATTTAGGTCCGTGATCCCGTTTAAGTTGATTCTGTGTGTGGTGTGAGGTAGGGTCCAACTCTTCCTTTTGCATGTAGATGTCCAGTTGTCGCAGCTGCTCCAGTCTGGAAAGACTCTTCGCTGGCTCTGTGATCTGGTACCTTCTCCCTCATATCTTTCAGCCTCTTTTCAGGTTCTTTCCTCAGTCCTCATTGGCACTACAAATTCAGTATATGGAGAAGCAAACTCACCACTCCTGTCCCTCCACCCCCAACACATGCACACACCCCTCTGTCTGTTCACCCTGAGAAATGCCATTCAGATGCCAGAGTTGGATGCTGAGGTTTTTTTCTGGCTTCCTCCTCCTCTTCCATGTTTCATACCCATTATTCTAACTCCATAGTTTATCTTTTAAAGAATGTCTCTCTAGGCTGTCTCCTTTTCTCCATTTTTACTATAGCTGTTTTCAGTTTTCCATATCTCTTCCCTAACCTACTGCAGTAGCCTGTTCTACTCTGTTTACCCTCTGTGCTCCAAGACATTGGTATGGCCTCTCTAACATGTGAGTCTGGGTATGATTGTGTCCATCTTGAGATTATTCCTATTTCCAGATAGTTCATGGCGCCCTCAAGATAGAGTTCAGACTCTGTTAACAGCACACAGAAGGCCCTACTCGACCTGCTCTGCCTCCCTCACCAGCTTGACCTTGGGTTATTCCACCCTGTGCACCCTTATCCTCTTTCCTCTCCTCTGTGCCTTTACACATGCTCTGCTGTGAACATTTCCACGTGCTTTTATGTTTCATGAGCATTTTAAAATACAGTCCAGGCATTGTCTTCCTGAAGAGCTTTTCTTCTCAGTTCCCAGCAGTGCTCTGCCTGCACTGGGCTAGGGGCCCCTCCCCTGTATATCCTTGCACCTGTACTTACCTTTGTTCCCTATCATTTATCACACTGCAGTGTAATCCTTTGTTTCCTGGTCTGTCTCAACCCCCGGACAATGAGCTGCCCGAGGGATAGTCTTTTGTCCTTAGTCCCATCTACTGTAGCGTCTGGCACAGTGGAGGAACGCACACATATTTGAGTGAATGAATAAACAAAAGCTGCTTTGCATTTTGCCTCAGAGAGAAGCAGCTCAACGTGTATTTTTTTCCCCTTTAGGCCAGTTTTGTTGCTTCTGGGAATAGGACAGATATTTCCTTGGATGATCCAAATTTCTGGCAAAAGTGGGCTAAGAAGGCTGAATTGGATATTGATGCCTTAAATGGGAGGGTGAGTAAGAAGTCTCATTCAGACACTTATCTGATGTAACCTGAGGGTCACTCTTTCAGAAGTTTCAAATGCATCTGCTCTTTTTTTAGAACAACCTAGTTATTGACACTCCAAGAGTGAGGAAGCAGACCAGGCTCTATAGTGCAGTGAAGGAAGATGAGCTGATGGAATTTTCAGACTTGGAAAGTGATTCTGAAGAAAAGCCTTGTGTGAAGCCACGACGCCCCCAGGATAAGTCGCAGGGCTACGCCAGGAGTGAGTGTTTCAGAGTGGAGAAGAATCTGCTTGTCTATGGGTGAGTCAGACTCACTATGTAAAATGGAATTTTAACAGTAGTTAGAATTCCCAATTGGTGTAGGACAACTATATTTTGTTTGGATTTGTGCGGCTCCCCTTAGCGCAGTCAAATGAATGCCTCTGTGTAACTTTACAGGGCACTGCGGTCATTTGGTTAAAGTGTTCTAAGTTGTTCAGATCCTCTGAAATTAGAAGAGGTCACCTGAAATTAGGGGCACTTAAAGTTTGTACCTTAAGGAATTATGTCAGATCCACATTTACTTGTTGATTATTAATAACTCAGTCTCAAAATTATAAATCTTTTGCTACTTTACTTTCACATAAAATTTATGGTTATAGTGATCTTTTAATATTTTTTCTGTTATAAAAAATTGTCAGAGGCTATAATCTCACTTGTTGAACTTTGTGAATGTGTTGTATTTCTCCTGGTGAAACACAAGTTCCTGAAAGGCGGATCCATATCTAATTCACCTCTGAGTCACTGTGGCTCCCCACACAGTACTTTGAGTGGCAGGGTGCTCAGTAAATATCTGGACCAGTAAAAAAGAGTTCTCTAGCAGACTGTGGGACATTTCATTAAAATAAAAAAAAACTGCCAGCAAAGCAGTCTTTCTACAAATGTGATGACGTCCTATCTTGGAGGGTTTCTTCCAATGGATCACCATTAGTTTCAGAGTAAATACAAGCGTTTGTTGTCGTGGCATACAGAGCTCTTTTAGCTGACACATATCTGTCTTGCTGGTTCTTTCCTGTGAACTGTCCATGCCTCTATAGGACAGACTGCTTTACCTCCCCCAGTGTACCATGCTCTGTCTCTTCTCTGTCTTTGCACAAAGCTTTCCCCACTTCCTAGAGCAACACCCCCACACCCGCTCCCAGCATGCAGCACCTACGCACCCTGCACCAGTGTCTGGCCTGCGCTTCCCATCACTCTCATCACATTCTTCTATGACTTTCGAGTCATTTGCCTCTCCCACTAATTCACAGTGAGCAGCTCCCTGAGGAACAGGGGCTCTTTGTACTCTCAGTGTACAGTGCGGTACAGGCGGGCACACTGAGCGCTGAATAAATGCTTGTCAGTGGAATAAATGAAGTTCGACAGAAGCCCATCCTGTGTCTCAGCAGCGCTGCCACAGCACTCATTACCTGTGCTAGCCAGACGTCCTCTCCGCCTGTTCTTACGTGGGGCAGAGACTCTCCCACCACAGCCCTTGGCTATTCACACCTGCTTCCATGGTTCCACCTAACGGTCAGAGCTGAGAGTTGTGTTGGTAACTTTAGGAATGGCACGTGTCAGTAACTGCTGAAGCTGAGAAGTACGCTCAGAGCCTGTCATCTCTCAGTCCAGCCCTTCCCTCTTCCCAGAGTCATCACTGGGTATTGGGCACCTACTATGAACTGGGCACTGTGCTAGGACACTCTCAAACACTAAGTACGCTCAGAGCCTGTCATCTCTCAGTCCAGCCCTTCCCTCTTCCCAGAGTCATCACTGTGTATTGGGCACCTACTATGAACTGGGCACTGTGCTAGGACACTCTCAAACACTGGGGGGTGCAAACATGGCAGTAAGCTGTGACAGTGCTGGGAGGAGGAAGCCCTTGTGTCACCGCACCTTTAAGACACAGGTGCTATCCTCACACCTCTGGGGCTGAGAGGAGTGAAGGAAGGAATTCCACAGAAGGTGATATGTACAGCCTGTGACTTGCTGGACACCATGAATCAGCCAGAGTAAGAGGGAGCGTTGGCTTGGGAGGGAACAGAAAAGGATTCACAGCAGAGAGTGCGTGTGTGGGAGGCCTGGAGGGAGGACTAAAAGAAGTTCACAGGAGCTAGGGGAGGGCCACAGGGTGGTGAGAGGCCCGGCCAGGGCGAGAGGATGTGTGCTGCTCCCTACGCCTGAGGCGAGGGCTCCCTGTCGTGCAGCTCTCAGTGGTCAGAGAGGCAGCAGAGAGGCTGTTTGTCCATGACTGCCCTGGGGGCTCAGTCTACTCTCGCCTGAGAGAGGACACGGCTCAGCACCTGCCTCCTCCTGCCACTGTGCCTAGCTGTTGTTTGGTCCCATCTGTAGCTCCTGGATGAAACAGCACAGCACTGTTTAGCCTGGGCTCTTCACAGGAAATCAGTGGTCAAATTCAGTGGTGTGCCATCTGTTTGGTTCTGTCCGTAGTCCTTTCCCCCAGCCATTTCACACAAGGGCCTGAGAGTTTCCCGCGAGTGTTCTTGTACTTGGGAGTTATCACTCCCTATCTCAAAAGGAGCCTCAAAGCTTTCATAGTCTTGCAGCAGTTACTGGGGCATCCTTTGAGGTGGATTGATGCAGCCATATCCCTCAGCATCATATCCTTGATTTGGGGTAGTCACAGCTACTTTGAGTCACCTTTCATCTCATATGGTTGGTCAGCACTGAAACACGCAAACCGTTACAGGGTGAAGCAAAGTATACAACTTACAGGTCCCCGGATTGCATTCATGTGCTGAGAATCGCTGCCACGGCCTGCCTCTGCCTGGGAAAGCCAGTGTTAGCCATGTGAGTGTTATTTCAGTGGCAGTCCAACTCTCTTGCACTTAGGAGCAGGGAACTTGTGGTCCACTCTCTAAGGGGCATTTTAACTCTTGTATCCTGGACTGCTTTTCTATCGCCTGATGTAAAATACTGCTAGTTTGGATTTTCCAACACTCATACCTGACTGTTAAGATAAAGCCCCAAATCTAAACTCAGAGGCACCATCTGCATGCTGAATATTTGCTTTACAGTTGGGGACGGTGGACAGACATCCTTTGCCATGGACGCTACAAACGTCAACTCACTGAGCAAGATGTAGAAACCATCTGCAGAACCATCCTGGTGTACTGTCTTAATCATTACAAAGGGGACGAGAATATCAAAAGCTTCATCTGGGATCTGATCACGCCCACGGCTGATGGCCGGACTCGAGCCTTGGTCAATCATTCTGGTAGGTCTGCTTCATGTGCTCTGTGTGTGGGGTCACAGAGAGCTTCTGGAAACCTCTGTAACACACTGCTGATAAAGAGATGCAGTGGAGACCCTGTATTTCCCTGTCTCATACGTTAAAATATCTGACTCTGACACTGTAGTGTGGAATGTAAAAGCCTTCTATTATTATGGTGATGGGTCTAGGTTTGTCAGCCCCCGTGCCAAGGGGAAGGAAGGGAAAGAAGGTGAAAGCCCAGAGCACACAGCCGCTGGTGCAGAATGCCGACTGGCTGACCGGCTGCAACCCAGACGCCCTGTTCCAGGAGGACAGCTACAAGAAGCACCTGAAGCATCACTGCAACAAGTATGTTTTTAGAGTGTGGGCATGGAAGCTTGGCTCCCTTTTTGCTCTTTAAAATATACATATTATTATGAGTTAAACTGTGTAGTTACTGCTTTTGTGCAGCCTTACCATTTTAACCTTTTGTAAGTGAACATTTCATTGGCATTAATTACACTCACAATGCTGTGCACTCATCACCACTATCTATACCCAAAACTTTTTCATCATCCCCAATATATATATAAGCTCTGTGCCCATTAAAGAATAGTTACCCTTCCAAGCCCCTGGCAACCACCATTCTGCTTTCTGTTTCTATTAATTTGTCTATTCTAGGTATCTCGTAAGTGGAATCATACAGTAGTTGTCCTTCCATGTCTGGCTTATTTCGAGGTTCATCCATGTTGTAGTATGTATCAGAATTCCATCCCTCTTTATGGCTTCCTAGTATCCCATATAGCATATTTCGTTATCCATTCTTGTCCACTGATGGACACTTGGGTTGTTTCCACCTTTGGCTGTTGTGACTAATGCTGCTATGAACATTGCAGATGACTGTTTTTTTAGCTGATCTGTGTTAGAGAATTATGGTTAGCTTTATGTGATCCCACCTTCAACTGACTGCTTTCAGTTGAGGGACTGGGGAGTTTACATGTTATTTTTTGCTTAATAATATCTCAGTTACTGGATCCAGTTTCCTACCTATGATCTTAGAATCATATTCCTTACCTTTACTTCCAGAAACTGATTATAGATAATTGAAGAATGCTAAATAAATCTATTCCATTGCTTGGAGCTTTGCTAACTGTCTGCATATTAAATGAGTATCTGCATGCGTTGTTTCCTTATTCTGAGTGTGTGTTTTCCCAGTGTCAGCAGTACAGGCAGCAGAGCTGCTAGCTAGCTGCACCACTTCCTAGCTCTGTGTGACCTTGGGCAAGTTAATTTAACTCCTTAGGACTCCTTTTCCTTGTGAGTCAAATAGAGCTTGCCAGCAAGATCTCAGTTGGGTGAGACAGGATATAAATAGATAAGTATGAGTTTCACTTTTAAAAAGTAGCAGCAACAAAAGTCTGAGCACATGATACCAGCAGCGTGCCAGGTGCTTTATGTGGATTACCCGTTTGAGTTGTCTAAGATGAGTTGCGCTATCTCATCCCCACTTAACTGACCAGGAACTAAGACTCAAATTGAGTGAATTACTTAAGGCCCCTCATCCAGTGAAGGGGCAGAGCCAGGCTTGAAGCCCTGTAGACGAGGACAGTGCCCTTGCTCTTGACTCTGTGATCCCCTGCCCACCTCACCTCGGAAGTCTCCCTCCTTCTCGAGGCTGTCATGAGGCTCCCAAGAGTCTTCAAAACCATTACCTCAAACCATTTGGTGTCTCAGAAACTCATTGTTACCGCTGCGATATAATAGTTCTTCCTAAAGTCCTTCCCCACCTATAGCTATTAGAAAATGTGTGTCCTTATGGTTTATGTAAACTTTGAGTCAGTAGCACTCTGGATTCCATAAAGTGGTTTAGTGTGGGAACAATGGCTCCTGTTCCTGGATGTCGGTGTGATGGTGGCAGTTTTCACTTCCCAGTCTACTGTCAGTAGCAGACTTCCGTAGGGTACCCTCCATGATTAGTATGTGAGAAGTAACTGGTGTTCCTCATATCATCCCCTCAGTCTCGGAGGAAGACTGTTGATGCCTTCCAGCTCATCTCCGAGATGAAGCCAGGGGTCCGACTGTCCTTCTCCAAGAGATTATGCCTCGAGACTTATCGAAAGTGAGGAAATGCTGATGACTGTTAAGATGGAAAATGAGTCCCACACTGAGGGACATCCGAGAAAATAGCCACTTCTCTTCACATGTTACGAGGTTGTGAGAGACAGACTAGAGGAACTGTTTCAGGTTAAAGGAGACAAAAGGGACAGGACCCTTCAATGCCATGTGTGATCCTAGACTTGGGGCTAGTCTGGTAGACAGTCCCTAGTGGGACAGTTGAAGAAATGTAGATAAGGTCTGAGGATTCATGAACAGTCATGTCTGTCTGACTTACAGAGTAGTAAGACTAAAGAGTACAAACTCTTTAGGATGAGGGGGCCAAGTCCTGGTCATCCTTTTGTCCTCCTGGTGGCTAGCCAGCATAGCGGTTCCATGGGGGGCTCTCAGCTTGCTGGATGCATTGGTTTGTATTTTTTCCTCTAGAAGAAAAGTGATATTTGCAGTTAGTTTATGAAAGTCTTTGCATAACTAAAATTCTTCCCAAAGCAGAAATCTTTGTCTTTTACTAAAAGGGAGAGAAGCCATTAGGCTCCCTTGCCACTACTGTATTGAGTTTTGCTGTGAATAATAAAGAATCCAGCCAAAAGTGGAGGGTATTTCCTTTGGAACTACCTTCTGTGAGCATCCTCTAAGTAGACACTGGCTTTCAAATTCTTTTTTAACAAGAGAAGAAACGAGGTGCCAACCACGGAGGGCCGTACTGTCACTTCTTTCTCAGTTTATTGTGGCCCTGTCAATGTTTAATCTTGTGAGTTAACAGAAGAAAGTAATCTAAAAAAAATTAAAATGAGTTATCCAAAATACTTACCTTGGAATATATTCAGATATTTACAGCCCCATTCAGCCCCTGAAGATCCCATGTTGTCCATGGGTAGACTAGTGGGGAAGAAGGCATGTTGAGGGGTATCTATTTATGTATGATCAGTAGTCTGTTTTGGCGAAGCTGCCCCTAGTTGTCATTTTCATGTTTTAAAGAACAGTTGCAACGTCCTGAAGGAAAATATGATGTGGTGGAGTCAGAAGACCTAGTTCTGAATGTTCCATGCTCAAGGTGACTCTGTGACCTTGGATATATAACATACCATCTATTACCATCAGTTTTTGCATTTGTAAATAGAAATTGTAACTTGTCCTGCTTCATCATAGGGTTCTTGTGGAGATCAAATGAGCTAGTATATGTAAATGTGATGCACTGATTGTGAAGTGTTCTATAAGTATATGATGGCATTATAAAGCTAGGGAAATAGCAGTTGGTGTCATAATTTACTCACACGCAAGAAGATGGTCTTCAAATATCAATCCTGAATGCACACCAGGGGCTGTCCAGCACAGGATGCTAGATTGGGAGCAGACACAGGCCTTTGGGATTCATTCACCAGGCGGACTTTCTTGAAAGAACTATGTTTCAGCCATTGAGGAAATCCAAGCAGCATTGAAAATTTGGCTCCCAGAATTCTAAGGGTTTTTAAAAATAGGTTCCTTGATAATAACTAAGAATGTCGATGAATTGGACACATTTTTAATCTTTTAATGTTTTATTATTATTTTTTAAGCTACAACTTAGGTTCCCAGGTAATATAAGCTAGGAGGAATAAAAATGTTTTCTGTTCCTTATGGGAGAAGAGTGAGGCCCCACCCCTCCCCCACCACATCGTCATTTTCCTTTCGCAGAAGCAAAGTTGTATAATCTGAAAAACCTGACATTCCATATTGAGGGTTTATTGTAAGGTAGTAAAACCAGATTTTATATCTCGTTTATTCCTACAACTTCTGATGTGCTTCCAAAAATGGTATTAAGGCAGCAGCTGAGGAAATTTTATGAGATAATGAAGCAGAACAGTTACTGAAAGCCATCTGCTCAGTTGTTTACAAACTTGCTTCAATACTTCAGAGGCAGTGGTAGGGTACGTGTCTAAACTTCACAAGCTGCACTAGGTAGAACTAAATGAAGTGCGCCTGGGCTGGGCTGAGCTTGGTCCCTCTCTGTGCAGTGCGAGCGGTTGCCAGGCAGGCCTGTTGGAAGCCAACAGAAAGCACCACACAGAGGTGATTATGTGCCACCATCTGTCACGCTTCAAGCCTACCATACAGCATGGCTAATCAGCCTTGGCAGGATGATGGATGAACAGCAGCAGCTGCCAAAAGCCACTGTTGGCAAACAGTCCTGAAGTTAAGAACTTTCCCCCCACCCCGTCTTCCTCTCCAGGGTCCTGCTGCGTGTCCGCATGCTGTACTACCTAAGACAAGAAGTTATAGGAGACCAGGCAGATAAGATCTTAGAGGGTGCTGACTCAAGGTTAGTGCGCACGCACATTTGTTCTGTACCTCCGTGAGATAATCCGTGTGGTCGGAAAACATCATGGATTGTGTTTCAAAACCTTCATAAACCATCAGTAGCTCGTCTCCATTTTTGCATCTTGAATGCGGTGCTTGTCCTCTGAGCGTGGGGATTTGATGAGAATCAGGGAAAGGCTGTCTGTGTGTTTGTACATATAACAAGGTGTGAACTAAATTACAGATGTTCTGAGGTGACGTTTAAAATGGGGTGCCAAGTGATAAAGTTCGTATCTGGTTATGGTAGAGGGTGACTGACTCAGGCCCTTGCTTTTAACCTTTGCCGATTCCTCTGCCCGATACTCAGATATTTATTGTGGGAGAGAGGGCATGTGAGTGAGTGTGTCATATTCAATACTTGGGATTCTTTTTAAATATTGTTGAAATGGTTGTCTTTCCAGTGAAGCAGATGTGTGGATCCCTGAACCTTTCCATGCTGAAGTTCCTACAGATTGGTGGGATAAGGAAGCAGATAAATCCCTCTTAATTGGAGTGTTCAAACATGGTAAGTGACGTTTCTGTTTGACTGCAACTTGACTGTATGGCTTTGTCTTTATTTAGAACTCTTTGCATACTCTTTTCCAAAGTCATAATATTAATGAGGATAGTTCCAAAGGACTCTTGGCGTTTACCATTTTTCCGTACTAAAAATCTAATATGAACTGTAAATATCAGATGCTGTTTTTGAATGTTTGTTGAGTATTTGAGAAGAAAACATTTCTTTCTTGGCTGTAAATAAAACCCAAACCGTATTTGTTTTAATAATAGCCAAGTTGTATGATAGCACTCCCTAAACTTTGCTTCCAGCCTGGCTTCTCTTGCTAACTCTGCCAACCAGTGTCAAAGTGGACGGTGGGCTTAACCTCTGCTATTAATCTGTACAAGTGCCTCCTGGGCTTTGTTCCAAGCAATATTTCACAAATGTCAGTGCTGAGAACTCGCGGCTCCCCTGAGTGGGATGCAGCCTTGTTAACTTTGAAAGGCTGGGGATGCAGAACTGGCATGATATATACAGTGAGCGATTCCTGATTATAATCCCAATTCTCTGGAGGTCGTGGAGGTATTCTCAGCAGCCCAGCCTGACTAAAGGGGAGAATGATGGCTTATAAAACCTTTCATGATTACAGTTTGGCTTGCGGCTCTACAGCAGTTAGGAGTGGGGTGTTGTAGTACACATCCTAATTGAATTGTGCTGTTCTGCCTGTGTACTGCAGCCGCGTTTTGTGAGCTCAGCCTCAAAATCATTTTCCTGCAGTGCACTGTTGGGATCTGCCATTTTCCATCTAGTCAACTTGGGCAGTCAAAAAGCAAATTGCAGTTTGAAAACCATAGAGGGAACAGTGTCATCATACTGACATGCATCATCCTAAACCTAATAAGACAGGTTCGCTGGCCTTACGTATACGGGGATTTTTCAGCCAGCCATGTGAGTTCCTGCAGGACTGAGGCTGTTCATCAGGAGGATGGGGGTGGACTCGGAGCACCCCTGCAGAGGTCATAAAGGAACATTACGAAGGCTTTTAAATGTCAAGCAAAATTAGATCTTGGGAAAAATAGGGTCAGAAATCCTCCCAGGCATCTTGCAGTTATTCTGAACCTGTTTTTCTGTTCGTGTTTGTGATAATTCTAATAATATCCCGAAGTGTAGCTTGGCCCCCAAAAGCTTCCCTAGAATGAGCATTCCTTATGTAGACTGTGCTGCTAAAACAAGGTCCACATAAATTCAACATAGATGATAATCTTGACTGAGAAACAAACTTGATGTGTTGTGGTGGTGCTGTGATTTCGACAGTGATGGGCCTTTCTTTGTTTCTGTGTGCGTCCTCTGCGGGCTGGTGGGCATGGCACAGGCTATGAGAAATACAATTCCATGCGAGCTGACCCCGCACTGTGCTTTCTGGAACGAGTTGGTATGCCCGATGCCAAGGCCATAGCTGCCGAGCAGAGAGGAACAGACATGCTAGCAGATGGCGGTGACGGGTAAGAAGGACATTTTAAAATTTTAATAAACTTTATGTCAGTATAACATCTATTGGCAGGGTTCAGTTCTTACAGTGCACTATATTGCATCTGACTTGAATTTAAGTGATGTTTACCAGTGTATTCTATTTGTATTTCATAATGACTATTTAAACAAAATACATTATCTAGATAATCTAAAATTTGTTTGTCTTTTCCAAATGGCTGCATGTTTTAAATACTGATAGAGCTACTTTTGATGTCAAACTCAGAATTAAAAGTAGCATCAGGCAGATTGTTACCCTTCCTCACCAACCCCCCTTATCAGAATGATTTAAACATTTTTTTTTTTAATTTTACATAGGGGAGAATTTGATAGAGAAGATGAAGACCCAGAATATAAACCAACCAGAACACCATTCAAAGATGAAATAGATGTAAGAACTTGAGTAGATTGGTTTTTACAGCACCATTAAAATATTATATGCTCATAGAAGGCTTGTTAAACTTTATGGATAATGGACTTTTCTTTAAAAGATATAACAAAATGAAACTCCAAACTAAAATAATTCCACTTCTTGCTTTCTTTTCAAGGAATTTGCAAATTCTCCTCCAGATGATAAGGAAGAACCCATGGAAATGCATGCCACAGGTAAGGCCCTGGGAGAGTTGGCAGAGTGGAGCGGATTGTGCTGGGCAGCCATCGTTCATGCGCAGAGACTTGCACTGAGTGAAGATGGGGGCAGCTTAAAACGTTATTTCTTGTACACTGATTCATATCTTTTGTGAATAATTTTAGTTTTTGCTTATGGTTGGGTTTTCATTACATTATTTGATAGAGTAACCGTCTTTTCAACTAAGTAATTGATCTGTTTATGTTCTACCCTAATTAGTGAAAAATTTTAAGTATCTTTAAAATATATCTCTTGGGAGTAGGGCATTTGCTAAGTATTTATCTGAAATATTGCCATTTTATTTAGAATGTTGACCTTTTACCTAAGGTAAAATCATTAGGTAATACTTATGTGATTTTATGTTCAAGATTATCATTGTAAGTACCTCACAGGAGAGCACCGTTATACTGTAGTTCGTGCTGTGAAGAATGTTTCTTTATGTATGTACTAATGAATAAACCTGCTCCCCTCTCCCCAACCAGGAGTTGAAAAGGAAATAGTTTGTAAGTCCCATACTAATATTATTCCTCATTTATATTTTTAAAATGAGGGCACTGAAATGCACTTTCCCACACTGTCATTTGAATGTTAATGAGTCATCTTTTGTTGGAAAATCCTGTGCATTGCAAGATTGCAGCTACATATTTCAAAAATATGTTTTCCACTTCCCCAGGTAAGCACAGTGAGAGTAATGCTGAGTTAGGCCACCTCTACTGGCCTAACACTTCAACCCTGACCACGCGTCTGCGCCGGCTCATTACTGCCTATCAGCGCAGCTATAAAAGGCAACAGATGAGGCAAGAGGCCCTGATGAAGACCGACCGGCGCAGGCGGCGGCCTCGGGAGGAAGTGAGGGCGCTGGAAGCAGAGAGGGAAGCCATTATATCTGAGAAACGGCAAAAGTGAGTTTCTCCAGGGTTTCACTCCACTCCCGGTCCGCCCCCCTCCTCTATGCTCTTCTCGACCCCCAAGAGGCAGGAGTCACATCGTAGGTAGTGACCACCCAAGAAGGACTCGCTGCATCCAAGCGGTCGGTCTCTCCAGTCCCCAAATACGTAGGGCGGGTGTGGAGCGGGGCGAGAGGAGGAGGGACGGTAACTGTTCAGCCTTCTCGTTCAAGGGTGCTGCAAGCGCATGTCTTCTTTCCAACAGGTGGACGAGAAGGGAAGAGGCTGATTTTTACCGTGTGGTATCCACTTTTGGGGTCATTTTTGACCCCGTGAAGCAGCAGTTTGACTGGAACCAATTTCGAGCCTTTGCCAGACTTGACAAGAAGTCGGATGAGAGTTTGGAGAAATACTTCAGCTGTTTCGTGGCCATGTGTAGGCGCGTGTGTCGAATGCCTGCCAAGCCAGAGGATGGTAAGTCCCCTAGTGACGCACTTCTGTGCTGAAAGGCCAAGAAGTGGAAAGTAAGCAAGTGGCCAGTGTCGTGGGCGCTCGGGTTTTCCCCAGTAATACGCGTGCTCCCGTTGCAGAGCCCCCCGACCTGTCCTGCATGATCGAGCCCATCACGGAGGAGCGCGCCTCCAGGACCCTGTACCGCATCGAGCTGCTGCGCAAGGTCCGCGAGCAGGTCCTGCACCACCCGCAGCTGGGGGACAGGCTGAAGCTCTGCCAGCCGAGCGTGGACTTGCCGGAGTGGTGGGAGTGCGGAAGGCACGACCGGGACCTGCTGGTGGGCGCGGCCAAACACGGGGTCAGCCGCACGGACTATCACATCCTCAACGACCCCGAGTTGTCCTTCTTGGACGCACATAAAAACTTTGCTCAAAACCGAGGGGCAGGTAGTATGTCTTCCTTGAACCCGCTGGCAGTGGGGTTTGGCCAGACTCCTGCGGTCGTCTCCTCCGCTCACGGTCACGAGGAAAAGGTGACGGAGCAAGCAGAAGGCAAAATGGAGGCGTCCGAGAGCTCGACCGCCAGGGACAAAGCCGAGGCCAAGGAAGAGGAGCCGGCCGAGGGCGGGGGGAAGGAGGGCAGGCCGGGCTGCGAGGCCGGGGCCAGCGCAGCAGAGCACGAACCGAAAGGCGTCCAGGGCAGCGCGGATCCAGGGCCCAAGTCCATGTCGGAGAAGGGTTCCGAAGAGGACGAGGATGACGATAAGTCGGAAGAGTCGTCCCAGCCCGAAGGTAATGCCTTGCCGTTCGGGCCTCTGCCCGGATTTTACAGCAGCTTGTGAGATGCCTTGTTTTCATGTAACACGCCAGGTAGCTTGCTTTTCTCCTTTTTTTTTTTAAAGATTAATTATTGTACTTTTTTCTTCTGTGAAGGAATGATTTTGGGTTGTCTTTAGGTGTGTGTTTTGCCCTGACCCCTTATAGCCTGTAAACATGATATTTCAAACAATGTAAACTCTTGAGTTGTACACACATGCTAACAACTTCTGGTTTAAGGATAGGGGTTAACTTTAGAGTCACAGTGTATTAAGAAATCCTTGTCATTTTAATTGGGATAAATAATGAGGAGTAAGAGTCATTCACCGACTAAATATTATTAATTATTTTTTTTATTTTGTCAATATACAATGTAGTTAGTTATTGTGTCCCATCACCAAAACCTCCCTCCCTCCTCCCTCTCCCCCCTCCTACCCAGATGTGTCCCCTCCATTTTCTTGTTGTAAGAGCTTAAAACAAATAATGCTTAATTAATTTTGTTCTAATTCAGAAGTCAAGGGAAGGAGTAGAATCTGAAAAGCACCAGTTTTCTTTCTAAGTCACAGTTAAGAGTGCTATAACTAGCACAAAGTAAAAATAAGGCATCGCACTGTACTGTCCTGCTACAGCTGGTACCTTCAACTTTAGCCAAAACTTTAGCCCTTGCCATGTGTGGGGGAGCATAGGCTCTTGGGTCAGAGACTTGGTTGGCTTTTAGCCTCCTCTAAGATTTCCTTGTTGAATGCCGGATGGTTAGTGATGTAACCTCTCTAAGTCTCTGCTTCCTCATCTATAAAATGGGAATGATACCACCTACATTAAAGAGCCACTGCAAGCTTTAGACGACAAATATTTGTAAAATGCCCAATACCATTCTAGCCATATAGTAGGTATTCAACAAAATGGAGCTGATTGGTATTCAAATTTTTAATTGCGTCCTTTCTAAACTTAGGTTTCAGTGATATTCTGCTTGTGAGTAATGCACATTAACTCATTTCTCAGCAGGAGCTGTCTCTCGAGGGAAGAATTTTGATGAAGAAAGCAATGCTTCTATGAGCACCGCTAGAGATGAGACCCGAGATGGATTCTACATGGAGGATGGAGATCCTTCGGTAGCACAGCTCCTTCATGAAAGAACCTTTGCCTTCTCATTCTGGCCTAAGGTTGGAGGGTTTTTGCTGTTGTCGTTTTGTTTTGTTGACCAAAATAGGGTGGAGTGAAGGAGATCTTTTTAGATTGATCTTTTAAAAATAATTTTAAAGTAAACTTAGGCACAGTTTACTGTAAAGACTGTAGATTTTTCTCATGTTTTTAAAGAATGATCTGGAAAAGCCCAAAGAAAAAAATCTATAGAATACTTTCCTAACA
The DNA here is from genome assembly GCF_000696425.1 of Galeopterus variegatus. NCBI lineage: Eukaryota > Metazoa > Chordata > Mammalia > Dermoptera > Cynocephalidae > Galeopterus > Galeopterus variegatus. Next base: position 243,368 of record NW_007726814.1, on the reverse strand, counting down.
GGATAGGAAAAGTGACATGAAAGAAAGATAAGAAACAGAACTATGTGTATAGATGGGTCTTTGGCTTTTGTGGCTTTTTAGGTTAGTCACCCATGTTGTTAACTGTAATCAGTGGATTATTGTTTCAGTGGATTCATCCTTCAGCAAAATAAAATGGTGGACTTTTAAAACTCTGTATTTAAAGTTTTTTTTATCTGAAGCAAAGCTTTCAGATTGAAGACAGCTTCATATATTTGGAAACTTCCCATCTTCTTAATTAAGAAGAGGGTGGGCTGCTGACCACTTTGCTCCGAATAATTCCAAATGTAGTTATCTGTAACCAAAAGCAAAATGGAAATTACTTTTTTTTGGCTAAATAGCATAATTTTATAATAAATCTCCATGTAATTTGGGTCTGTTTTTCAAGGTGGGGAAATAATTGTCCTAATCACCATAACAGGGCTGTCTGGTTTAAAACAAACAACACAAAAAATGGGCTTTAGTCGACACATCTCCAGGCCAGTCTTCCACAGTGTTAGTGTTATTTAAGAAACAAGGTGAAATTTTGGGCTGAAGAATGTACTGTCAGAGACTTTTTTCCCCTCCTCTGTATATCTCTTCAGAACCCCTTTATGATAATCTCCCTTACTGAGTATAGAAGGCAGTTTCCCAGATCAGTCAGAGGTTTATAGTAGCAGGCACTTTTAATCTATGGAAACTCGGTCTAAGAGCGTAATTAGACATTTTTAATGCACACGCTTCAATGAAATTTGAAGTGATAATAGGTGGAGAATACAAATTGACATTCATTAGGTGTTCCTAGGTTGGTGCCCATTTCATAATGCTGAACTTTATTAATAGTGACGTTAATGATGTCCCACTTCCTGGGACACACTGTGATCCAGCCTGTGGATCTGGAGGGCCAGAGCATCGAGTTGCTAAATACAGGGGTTCCATTGTCATCCACTGACATTCATCAGCTGGTCTCTATGGAGCTTTAATAAGAGTTACTTTTAAAATACAAGGGTATTTTGAAGTTGGTGGTTATTTAATATGTTTTCTGTTTTACGTAGTTCCGTTCATAATGGAAAAATAGTATGTTTTCTGTATTGGAGCCACTTAGAACCTTCCAACCAGAGCAAAACCATTTTGACGGGTTTTATTTACTCTCTTGTTTGTTCTTTTGCTTTGCTTTCTTTTACTCTTTGCCCACCAGTGGACTTTTTAAAATTTGATGCTCTTTAACATCTTGATGGATATATTTGTTTAGTAATTTTCACCAGGTCTTTGTTCCAGTTTCATGTGACTTTTCTTCTCCCTCCAGGATAGAGTAATGATAAACCGATTAGACAACATCTGTGAAGCAGTGTTGAAAGGCAAATGGCCAGTAAATAGGCGCCAGATGTTTGATTTCCAAGGCCTCATCCCCAGTTACACACCTACCACCGTGGACAGTCCTCTGCAGAAGAGGAGCTTTGCCGAGCTCTCCATGGTCGGCCAAGCCAGCATCAGTGGGAGCGAGGACATCACTGCCTCTCCTCAGTTGTTAAAGGCAAGTTAGAGCAGTTTCAAGCATGGCTCTCTTAAATCGTAACTCAGTTTGGGAGCTGATGTTTCTCTGGTCCTACCTTGAAATAAGATGGCTGCTGTTTCCTCAGCTCTGTTCACCAGTCATAAATGTTTGATTCCTTAAGCTTCTTGTTCCTTCTTTGTAAAGGAAGCCCTAGTGGTAGGTACAGTTTTGGCTCACTGCAACTCTGTTCTGTTGGATTTTTCAATAGGAAGATGCCCTCAACCTCTCTGTTCCTCGCCAGCGGAGGAGGAGGAGGAGAAAAATTGAAATTGAGGCTGAAAGAGCTGCCAAGAGGCGAAATCTCATGGAGATGGTCGCCCAGCTTCGAGAGTCTCAGGTGGTCTCAGAAAATGGACAAGAGAAAGTTGTAGATTTATCAAAGGCCTCAAGAGAGGCAACAAGCTCTACCTCAAACTTTTCATCTCTTAGTTCAAAGTTCATCTTGCCTAGTGTCTCGACACCAGTGTCTGATGCCTTTAAGACTCAGATGGAACTGCTCCAAGCAGGCCTTTCACGCACACCCACGAGGCATCTGCTCAATGGCTCCCTAGTGGACGGAGAGCCTCCCATGAAGAGGAGACGGGGAAGGAGGAAAAACGTGGAGGGCCTTGATCTGCTTTTCATGAGCCACAAACGGACGTCATTGAGTGCAGTAAGTTGGGCGCCCACTTCTGTTGCATGTGCCCATGTTGATATCCAGGGCCTGGCACTGCTAATGACATTGGCTGTGTTTCTTTCAGTGATGTGGTGCTGAAGAAACAGAATTATAGTGGACTGAGTCATGGTTCTGAGCTGGAAACTGTGATCATTGGTATAGATCACTCAGCCTGAGCCAAGCGTAGCTGAGGATTTGTTCTTCCCAAAGTTCTGATGTATCAATTGCTCTTGGAAGAATAACCTAAAACAAAAACATGTTCTTTTGAGCCTAGGATTGTTATGTCTGAATTCTTGAGGTGGGAGTAGCTTCTCTTAAAAATATTGGTATGTTTGGGGCCTGGCATTTATTAGATTAGTATAAATGTTTAGTTTCAGACCTAAGACTTGTGTTCATGTACAAAGCTCTAGTGACTGTGAATCCTCCTACCTTCCTAACTAGAAATTTAGGAAATCTGAGCTGCATCTTTGCTGGATTAGGTTTGAATGAAATGTATGAGCCAATGGATTTTGGTTCTTCCCTTTTCATTTCAAAGGAAATGAATGCAGTGTAATCAAAATAATTTTTCCCAATCCGCTTCAACCACACAACCCAGAAGTCTGATGGCAAGCGTTTTATCCCAAAGAAAATCAGTTTCACATGCTCTCTTTTTAAAGAGCTAAATAGTGCTAGATATCCTGAATCTATCGATTGGAAACCCCAGTCAACGCAGTGGCCCTGGTGCTCCTTGTCTGTGCCTCTGAGGAGCCGGCAGTTTTGAGTTTGGAGATTCCCCATTTGGTGTCGTGGAGGGTGATGTGCATGCACTATAAAATACAAGGAAAATGCTCATTGATCTATAAATAGACTGAGTAGTGAAGAGGTATAAAGGCCAACAATGTCACTTGTATGGACCTGGACAAATCCTAAAGTCTTGTATTATGTCAGCACTCTAACTGGAGAGCATTTTGTGCTGCCAGGGAAAGGAAGGGCACATTCAGCAACATTATGGAAGCTGGCCCTGTTTGCCTTGCTGGGTGCGGAGTTCGAAGAATAAATAAAGGGCTTGACAAGTGCTTGCTCTAGAAACCTCTGGGGTTGGGTGACAGATAAGTTCTAAAGTACCCTCACTGCGTATTTGCACCGTTACCACGGCAGGCCTAAGGTACTTCATGAGCCCAAAGGAAGGCTGGGAGTGGAGGGAGGAGGATATGGGGAGAAACGGATGAGGAAGTTCCTCTGGGGGTGGTGATGCTTCAGTTCAGTTGTGAAGATCGGGTAGGAGTGGGTCAATTGAAGGTACTGAAACAGAGCAAACCTCTCGCATTTGATGGACTGAAAGTTATTGGCTGGGGAACAGGAGAGGTGAGCTTCAGCAGAAACGAGCTTGGAAGAAGCTGGCTGCGAATTGTGGAGGGCCCTGACTGCCGTGCTGAAGAACTTGGAGTTTGTCTTGCAGGTGATAGGGACCCAGGTATTGAAGTAGTTTAAATAGGGGAATGTTGTGATAGAACTTCTGAACTGGGAAGTACTGCATTTTAGAGAACTTATCCCAGTATAGCAGTGCAGAAGAAGGATTGAAGAGGGGCGGAACTGGAATCAGGGAGACCGTTCAGGAATATTGCAGTCACACAGCTGGGAAGAGACAAAGGCCTGAACCATGGTAGGAGCCTGCGGATGGAGAAATGGATGCCCGGGGGTTGAAATAACAGAATTTAAGCACCAGTGGCTGGACGAAGGTAGAGTGTAGGCTTCAGTTAGAGTTGTCATTTCCAGTGTTGCCATACATTCCTAATGTAAAACATCACACCACCAACAAAATCGTAATGTGTGCTGAGTGCCAGTACACTACTTATAAACTGGCTTTTGGAACATTTTTTAATTACAAATTACCTTTAATGACGTTGTCCAGGGATCCCCAAGAAAGATTGAGAAGCTACCTTTCATGCATGTCAAGCTCAGACTAAGCTGCCCATGTTGTATTCCTGGCGGCTTGCTTAGGATTTCAAAGCATGGTGCCTTGATGGACTGAAGTTTCTACCTAATTACTAATTGCACAGTGTGAAGAATGATGAAGTTTCTTTTCCTCCTTTAGTAGCTGTTCCAAAACTGACATTGTTTCAAGTAACTTTTTTCCCTTTTTCATCAGAGATACATTATGCCAGGGTAGCATTTTCTTGGGATAGGACACTGTCAGAATCTCTCTCTTCATGTGAGAATTCATATTGTCAACTTTCTGCAGGAGGATGCTGAGGTGACCAAAGCTTTTGAAGAAGATATAGAGACCCCACCAACAAGAAACATTCCTTCTCCTGGACAGCTGGACCCAGACACACGGATCCCTGTTATAAATCTTGAAGATGGGACTAGGCTGGTGGGGGAAGATGCTCCTAAAAATAAGGATTTAGTTGAGTGGCTGAAGCTGCATCCTACTTACACTGTTGATATGCCAAGTTATGTACCAGTAAGTATTACAGAGTTTGAGCTGGAAGGACTCTTACTGGGCCAGTCCACTTCACTCCCATAGACATAGAAATCCCAGGCAGCTGGTTACTCTGGCTTTTGCTTAAATGTCTTTTGGTCTTGAAAGTTCCTTGGTTGTTCATTGTTGTACCTTTTACATTAGAGACACTGGCTTCAGGCCTGTCCCACTGAAAGGCAGTCTTACAGTTATGTGAAGATATCTTTTGCACCTTCGCTTACTTTTTCCTCCCTACCAAACAGACATGGTTCCCTCAATTACTCACTGCACAGCGTGGTTTCCAGGTGGTCTCAGTATTAGGGTAACACTCTCGAATGCACTTGCATTGATCTCCAGACAAGGCCAGACCAGGCCAGAGAGCTGTGTAACTATGACTTCTGGAGATTTGACCACTTAATTCAGTCCAAGATTTTATTCACTTTTTTTAAAGCAACTAACTTACATTTATGCCTTATATTAAAATGTTAGACAATACCTCCAGATAATTTGTCTAGCTGGCAATGCAAATCTTTTACTTCCTATACTTATGTGATTGATTTTCTTTTTTTAACTTAAATGTAGGATTTTTCATTTTATTTTGTTGAGTTCAGCTTAGTGTTCCTGCTGCTCAGAATGCCCCACCCCCCAGGGCCCTTTATCCCTCGGTTGGTTCTCCTCATAGACAATCTCGTGTCGTCACATGGGATATCATCCCTGTGTTCATTCAAGTCACTGACTGGAAATTAGTAAAGGTACTAGAGAAAGTTTCTTTTAAAGATACCATGACTTGGTTAAACATTTGAAGAAGAACTTTAAGTGGGGTTATTGATAGAAAGAAAAGCAAAATCTCAGCTTATATGTTTGTTCAGTTCCTTCTTAATGGATGGGAGGGAAAAAAGGAGATTTTCCTTTCAAGGAAAAGTATGGTTTCTAATAATTAAAATGATTCTTGAAACTTTCATAATAATTGAAAATGACTGTTCCCTTTGGCATTTACGTAGGAAAGAGTAAATACTAAATACAGTTTCACTAAATGCATTTTTCTTTTGCAGAAGAATGCAGATGTGCTGTTTTCCTCATTTCAGAAACCGAAACAGAAACGACATAGGTGTCGAAACCCTAATAAATTGGATATAAACACTTTGACAGGAGAAGAGAGGGTGCCTGTTGTCAATAAACGGAATGGGAAGAAGGTAAACATTGGTAAAGGGAATTGATCTCTATATGATTTCTTATCCCAGAGAGAAGCGTTTTATCCAGCCCTCTTTATAAGGAAGAAGCATTCTTTTTCTTCCAGAATACATGTATGTGTTTATATAGATGGGAGGAAAGGGGGAGAAGGAAGAACTTGTGTTTTTCTAAAATCATTTTTCAAATGCCTCTCCCCAGATGGGTGGAGCTATGGCACCTCCGATGAAGGATCTGCCCAGGTGGCTGGAAGAAAATCCTGAATTTGCAGTTGCTCCAGACTGGACTGATATAGTTAAGCAGTCTGTAAGTATAAACTCCAAATTTCTGTCAAGAAAGTATCTATACAAAACCGTTTTCTTGAATTTTTCTTTATTTTTCGTTGGCCATTAATTATTTAGTTCTAACTTATTCTGAGATTAAAAGAATTGACATACTACATCATTTTCATAAATCATTTCATACATCATTAATATATCATCATTTCTTACATTAATACATTATTAATATGAAGTGGATTAATTTGTCAGCTCCTATTTAGAAGGATTGTTTAGAAATATACATTTACAGTGTTGGAGGTAGACTTATTACGAGGGCAACACCCCAGGCAAGCCTACTCAACAGCCCACCCGTAGAATAGAATTATGGTGGTTGAGATCATTAAGATTATTAACTGCGATTTCTGGTTTTAAAATGAACAAATAAAAATATAATTCTGCCTAAAAAAAAATTTTTATTATTAGTTTCTTCTTAAAATTGATTAATGATATGGTGATTCTTTTGTGTTTTTTCATTTAAAGTATACAGTAAAATTCACTTGTTTCTCTTTTGATGTATAGTTCTAGCAATCTTAACACGTGTAGTTTTGTGCACTGCCACCATAGTGACAGTAGCTTTCCATTGAAGCCCCTTGTGCTGTCCTCTGCCCTCATTGCTGGCCCCAGACTACGACTGACCCGTTCCCCTTCCCTAGAGTTTAGTCTTTTTGAGAATATCTGAAAACAGAAGCGTAGAGTACATAACGTTTGGAGATGACTCACTCTTCATATTGAGATTCATCCCAGTGGTTGCGTGTGTCAAAAGTGTGTCCCCTTCTACTGCTGAGCAGTGCTCCATTGCATGGACGTGCCACTGTGGGTTTGTCCATCACCCACTGACAGTCATCTGGGTTGTTTTCAGATTTTTGACATCATAAATAGAGCTCCTAAACAAATACTTGTGTACAGGTTATGGTGTGAACGTAAGTTTTCCTTTCTCTTGCATAGATACTAAAATATAATTTTAATTAAATTTTTCATATTTTTGGTTATTTTTCTCTATTCTTACATATATTTGGAATATCCAGAATAATACATTTTAAAGTATATAAAACATCCTATATTTAATATATACAACTATATTTTATTATGCTGTTATACTATTTTATGGTTTTTTTCCCCTACAAAATCTTTTTTTAATTGACAAATAAAAATTGTATATATTCAAGGTGTACAGTGTGATGATTTGATATACATATAAATCGTGTACTGATTACCACGGTCATCCACTACTTCCGATGTGTTAGTTCTTGAGTCACTTAGCTAACCTGACATTTACCTCACTGATAGAGGGTCCTTTAACAGTGTTTCTTGGATTCGGCGTACTGCAGCAAGCTAATATGATGATAAAAAAACAGAACTTGTACTTTCCTAAGTTTTATCATTAAGCTTTTAGGAGGGAAATAATTGCTTATGTTTTTCCATTTAGAGGGTTAATTTTTGGTTCATCACAAAGGCCCAAATTGAAATTAATGAAGCTTTCTTCAGCAGCCTTTATAGCCACTGTTTGCCTCTCCCTTTCCCTCAGGGGTTTGTTCCTGAGTCGATGTTTGACCGTCTTCTCACTGGCCCTGTGGTGAGGGGAGAAGGGGCGAGCAGAAGAGGACGAAGGCCCAAAAGTGAGATCGCCAGAGCAGCCGCCGCCGCTGCTGCTGTCGCCTCCACTTCAGGGATCAATCCTCTGCTGGTGAACAGTCTGTTTGCTGGAATGGACCTGACGAGCCTCCAGAATCTCCAGAATCTTCAGTCTCTCCAGCTGGCAGGTCTCATGGGCTTCCCTCCAGGACTGGCAACAGCTGCCACGGCCGGAGGCGATGCTAAGAACCCTGCTGCCGTGCTGCCCCTGATGCTGCCGGGAATGGCGGGCCTGCCCAACGTGTTTGGACTGGGCGGGCTGCTGAATAACCCTCTCTCAGCTGCTACTGGAAACACCACTACTGCTTCTACTCAAGGAGAACAGGAAGACGGCGCTTCAAAAGTCGAGGAGAAAGGAAATGAGAATGAAGACGACCACAAAGACTCTGAGAAAAGCACAGATGCTGTTTCGGCTACTGACTCTGCGAATGGATCTGTTGGTGCTGCTACTGCCCCGGCCGGATTGCCCTCCAACCCGCTAGCCTTCAACCCTTTCCTCCTGTCCACCATGGCCCCAGGCCTCTTCTACCCATCCATGTTTCTACCTCCAGGACTGGGGGGATTGACGCTGCCTGGGTTCCCAGCATTGGCAGGACTTCAGAATGCCGTGGGCTCTGGTGAAGAAAAGGCTGCTGAAAAGGCCGAGGGAGGCCCCTTTAAAGATGCAGAGAACCTCGAAGGCAGCGATGCCGAGGAGAGCCTGGATAAGACTGCAGAGTCCTCCGTCATGGAAGACGGGGAAATAGCACAGGGTGAAGAGCTAGACTCACTTGACGGGGGGGAGGAAATAGACAACAATGAAAACGATGAATAACAGCACCAGTTCCAGTGCAAGTGTTCAAACTTTTGACAAGTGGTAGTCCTACTGTTTACACTCACAGTTAATGTTCATACCTAGTTTTATAAGCTGTTCTGTAACATAGTGTAGCAAAAAAAAGTCCAAGTCATGTTATACAGGTGTGTCAAAAGGTATCTTGGTCATTAAGTATTGTGCAGTGCATTATTTATTATCCCTAGGAGAGATGAAATTTGAGAGGTGATCATGTCTTTTTAAGGAAACTTACATAATGCTCTGCTTTTTTTTTTTTTTCTTTTGGTACCATTGGTATTATAATAAAGAGCAATTTGTAACTGAGTGGCACTAATGAAAGGAAGTGCTGCTCAAAGAAAGTATGAAGTTATATATTTAATTTTTTAATTTTAATTTTTAATTTTTTTGCTGTGAAAGTCAAGATGAAATTTACCGTACATATCATACTCACTCATTCGTTTCCTTTTTTGACTGTATGGGGTTCCCACACTTGTGCATACACACATCCACACACTCTGACAATCTCCACGTTAGTGTGAACGTCTCTGTCCCGAGGCGCAGCAATAATAAGGCAGCTGTTGAATGTGAAGGGTCCCTTTGGAAAATTAACCTACTGGGAGGGTTCTTGCCAGACAGAACTACAGTTCCATTGTCTTGTGGTCTTGTAATGCACTGGTATAAACAAAATAAGTAGATGAATAAGTAAAGAGTGAGAGAAGAGAGAATCAGGTACCTTTTTAAAATTAAAGGACTTTGTTACTTTAGCCACAAAGCTAAAACAGCATTACCTCAGCTCTAAACTAGCCTTGAAGTTTACAGACATGACTTTGTAAATGTATTGTTTTTCTTTGTTGTGATGTCCTTTTATTTTTTTCTTTGAAAACTGCTATCATGTAAGATAAAATGTAAATTGCTGCCAACTGTAGTAATGATGCTTTTAATAAAAGTGACCCATGATATGCAGAGATGTAATTATAGAATGTAGTATGTAGGGGAACTGGTGTTTATTCTATTTTTTGTATTCGCAATAGAAGCAAATACAGCATTCTGGCTTTTGTACAGTTTCTTGATATATCCTCTTACACTAGATTAGCTGTTAGTAATACTCTAACCTGATTCTCTTCTAGACGAGACGAGAAGGAAAACCTTGAATTCCCTTCACATAATTCCACTCCAGATATCTCAACAGAAATGCACACAAAACCTCCTTTTACTCCCTCAAAAGGGCATCTGAGCCTGAGAATACTTAAAAAATGTGTGCAGCGTGTGATAATGTGGTACACTGAAGAACAAAAGGCAAAAGAAAAATGAGGCTTTAATGGGCACAATATCTAGGTCATTTATCCTTGGTTTAATGGGTAGGAAAACACAATGCCGTAGTGTCAGCAAGGGACACAAAGGCGCCCTGCTGTCCTGCAGACCAGTGCTCGATGCCAGAAACCAGCGTGTGGAAAAACCCTTGTGGAATTGAAACGGACCCACTTCAGCACGCACGCGAGCGCGCACGCACAGTCTCAAGAGCTGCTGGTTTGTGGGGTCCCAAGTCAAATCTAATTTGAGATCTACTGTTTCCACCTTTTCATGTCACCTGGACAAACACCAAGCCATGTTCCCGTTCAGTTAAAAATAAGCAGGAGAAGTGCGGACGAAGCTGTTTCGCGATGTCGCCTCCCTCCACGCACTCCCCCGTGAACACATGATCTGCCCCCACCCAGCGTGTTACAAGACAGGTTGTCTAAATTCCTTTTAGACGAGATTCAGTTTGTTTATATCCCAGGATGAAAATACACCCATTATGATTCTGGAAAACGAACAATTTTAAGCCTCCATCTTACAAGACCCCGTGGTTGTTTTTACTCATGGTCATTGCTGTTGTCTTGAAAGCTGATGGTGATGTGCATCGAAGAAAGTGCCTGTGACAGAGTATCTTCTGAACTGGAATTCTTTGAACTAGATCTTCTGATTAGAACTGCCCAAAGTATAGGGAATTTAAATATTTAAGTAACTGAAAGACTTCACTAGGGTGAATTTGTTTAATAAAATAAGTCCTAAAAGGATCTTTTTCTAAAATTCTTTATAGTATTGGAAATTTTCCTGTGAGCCTCTGTAAATAAAGAATACAATGAGACTGTGTCCCAGTTAGAAGGAAATGCTAAGAGCAGTGATCTTCAAAGCAAAGGCATTAGTAGCTGGTGGCCAGAAGGAGCCCCCAGTTGATGTATCAGTGGCCTGTTCTGTGCCTTATCTGGGATTCATCTGTTAACGAGGCTTTAAAGTCATTCAGATTTCCACATTGGAAAATGCATTTTTGCATTCGAATTCATTCTTGATAATAGATCTTGAATCTACCTAAGTAGGAAATATTTTCAATTCAGTCTGATACTTTCTAGTGTCACTTGTGTGCTTAGTGTGAATGAAGCTGTCCCTGGCATGGCCTCTCTCCGAGGGAGGTGCTGTCTTCCAGGAGGAAGCCGCGGCTTGGGGAGTTTGGCTAGCAGGAAGTGCAGGAGCAGGATTTGAACCCAGGTGGTCTGACTTCAAAGCCTACATATGTTTCTCATGAAATACCATAGTCTTAAGTCTGAAAGAAAATTATGTGAGGATGAACTGGAGTGTTTGGTGTTCCTATATTTTTACATATTTACCCCCACAACTTCCATAAAGTTTGAGATTGGGAATTAAGAAAAGTTCTATTGAATTGGAGCCTGGAATAATGTAAGGTCTGGCTAAGGAAACTTGAGTCACAGTTACCTCATTTATATGTGGATTTATTTTGCTTCACAAGTATTTCTATTTTATAAAGAAATTGAACCTTTAAAAAAGGTGAGCTTACCCCAGTAAGTCACACAGAGCTAGTAAACTGCAAACCTGGTATTTGAACCCAAATGGGTCTAACAGGTTCTTAACCACTGTGCTAGAATAACTAACATTCACCAACAAACATGTTGGGTGCTATGTGCTAGAGGCTGTGCTGGGAATAGAAATGAAAACAAGAAAACAGACTAGCTCCTGCCGTCATGGAGCTTACATTCTAGTAGGAAAAGATAAATGATAGATTACAAATAAAATGTTTGCAAAGCAAGGAAGACTATTAAATAAGGTGAAAAGGTGGTCAGGAAGGAGCTCTCTGTGGGGCGCACAACTCAGCTCACACCTGCATGGTGAGAAGTCGTCAGACTAAGATCTGATTGGCAAATGTTCCAGGGAAAGGGAACAGCAAATGCAAAGCTCTTGAATTGGGCATGAGCTTGGAATAAAGAGGAGTGGGGAGCCTGTCTGCTCAGAAGAGTTGGGGGGCAGGATCCAGATCACATGGGGCCTGGGTAACCCTGGTGGAGGGTTTGGATTTCATTCTAAGTGCTATAAAAAGTCCTTGGGAGGTTTTATGCAAGAAAGTGATATGATCATATTCATGTTTTCAAAGATCATTATGGCTTATAAGGGGGAGTCAGGAAGTCCAGGTGGAAGATGCTGCAGCAGCCTCGGATGATGGCAGTGGGTAGTAATGGAGATGGAAAGCAGCAGGTGGAGTGGGGTGTATCGTAAAGAGGCAGAACGTCCAGTACAAATTAACTCTTTAACGAATAATTTGAATTCAGTCTTCAGGACTACAACTACTGAAATATACCCAAAGTTAAAGAACATTCTCCACCAATTAAAAACCTTCACCATGCTTTTTATTTTTTTTAAAGATTGCCATGATTTGTGTTATAAGAAAAAGATACTGAGAACAGAAAACTTTCATGTTCTGTTACCATTTTTTTTTTTTTTTAGTTCAGTGAAAATTATTTGTTAATTGTCTTTGGGAAGAATTTTTAGAAATTATTTCTGATAGGCAGGAGAGGTAAGAATGTATGAGCATTGTTGAAGGGATGTGGGTGCAGTGAACATCTCTGTCTCTAGAGCCATGGATAAATTTAAGTTGGGAAGCAAAGCAACATAAATAACTTCTAACAAGCACTTAAAAGTTAGATCTTATTCATCCAACGTGGCTCTCTAATGAGCAATTTTATGTATTTTCTTAGCACAGGAAAGATTTACCACAGTTTTATAGACATAGTAAAGTAAGCTACATTTGGCAAAATAGATGAATAAATTACCTTCTGGAATATTTTGTCTAATGTAAGACTCCTTCCGTGGAAAGTATTTCATCATTGAGTTTTTTTGGTAGGGGAGTCACCCAATTTGTGGATTTTCTGGCAAGGTTTAGGATGGTCATTTTCAAAGTATTTTGAACTATTAAGTCATTTTATATGGTGTGAGTTAGGCCCACCCTCCAAAAGGGTCTGTGGGACCGAAGATCTTATTTTAGATCTACCAATTCAGAGTTGAATTTTAATTTGGATCTCCTTAATTGAATGCTTACCATGTAATTTGAATGGAATTGAAGATTATGGTAGATTTCAAATATTCTTACATCTTTATCTTCAGAACAATTCACTCTCATAATTTTCTTAGCTCCTGAGCTGGTTGAAATTTTCATCACTGAACAAAGATGGTAGAATTCCTCATCCAGATGTTTCTAGGCGTGGTTTCTAAATGTAGCAGCAGCTCTCCACAGTAGCTTCCTGCGAGCCTTCCTTTCTCACGAGGTCTTTACTGATGTCCGAGTTAAATCCGTCGTGGTAAATTTTGATCTGTAGTTAAAGAACAGCATAATAGATTTCGAAAGTATAACAAATAGTAGCACTAACTCAAAATACTGTTTCGTAATCACTTTATGCTCTAGGTGCTTCTCTCCATTGGCCCTTCCCTGCCTCTGAGTTTTGATCTGAAAACTTGATTTCAAAATTACAAATATGAGAAACTCGATTCTTTCCAGGCAGACACTGCCAGGTACTGCAGTGGCTTCACATCCTTTGTAACCCCAAACCATCTCTTAATTGTCAGTTCAAGAGACTTCAACTTGGATATAGGCTGGATGACAGAAACCTAAGCAGGCTGTAGATTTAATAGTTTGGGGGAGTACCCATGACACTTCAGTATAGAAAACTCATCCTGTTCAACATGTTTCACCATGTTTCCTTAGGAGTTGGGAAGCTCAACCTTTTAGAATTCAGCATTTCTGTTTGTTAATAGGCAATTGTGAGATAGTCCACACTGCACCCCAGTGAGGTAGGCCAGTGTTGTTGCTACCACACCTTCACCTGGTGAGACAGGCTCATTTGCTAAAGGCCGAGTGGTAAGAGAAATGTGGCCAGAACTAGATTAGACTCCTGCAGAAGTGGTGGCTAGCTGTGGACCATCTGTCTTAAGTATAAACCTGCCATTAACATTAATTCAGGTCTGTGCTCTTAAATTAAAAAAAAAAAAAACACCTAAAGTAGATCAAGCTACAAACTCTTAATCACAACTGATGGTATGATCTGAAAAACCAGAAGATTCCAGAATCTCATGCTGCAAGACAGAAGAGACTAGTGAAGGATGACTAAAAGATGTTCAAGTTAAAAAAAAATGTTAATGCAGTTGTAAGCATGCTCTATATCCAAGTTGATTTTATGATATAAACCTATGCAACTGACAGTCTAAATATTTTTGCACATTATCCAAGTGTATTCTCTAAGATTTCTGGACAGTGAATATGGACCTTTCATCTTTTGCTGCCTGTATCTGAATGGCCCTAAAAGGCAGCACCAGCTTGTCGAAGTTGAAATGACAAAGTCTGGAACCTGTCTTTCCTGCAAGGATGGAAATTCGCCCCAGCAGAATGGTGTTGCTTCCTCAGGCCCCACCCACAAGGCACCTCTTGGGCTATTGTGGCTCTCAGGGTGGATTTGCATGTCTGTAGCTGCAGAGCTAATGTTCTCTCACTAGGCTCAGGGGCTCTGCAACCCATGGTCGGTTCTAACCACCTCATTGTAAGAATTGGGGGAGAATGAGAGGTGGCCATTGTGTGTGACCGCGGAGGCATTTTTCTTTGCAGGTGGAGCTGGCCTGTTTTCTCAGCTCCCTGGTTTCTGCTCCTTCAGCTGGGGCTAGCTTCTGAGGAGCAGCTGGACTGACTCAGAATAGCCCCAAGGGTTACGGAAAACCATTTAAAAATCTCCCTTTCCCCCTTGCTCGCCAAACTGTGAAGTTAACAACAACCCCCAATCCTCCTTTTCTTTGGAGACCCATTTTGTACAGAAACTGTGTTCTGAGAAAACAGAGTAACATGGTCATGGCAACTCAGACCACAGCCCACTTTGAGAAAAGACTTCCACCGGCCATGAGAACTCATGGTGATGAGAGGGGAAATTCAGCTAAAGCTGAAGATGTTCCCCACGTTTCAACCAAAAAACGGTCTATTGATGGGGAGTGTGCAGGTATTGATTGTTTATTACCATTAAAATCTTCCTTTGGGGGATAGTTACTGCGCAACCTAAATACTGTTTATGATGTCAGGGAAACAAAAGCTTTTTATATGTATGTTGTTTTTTATGTGGTTTGGGGAAGGCTGAGTGACAACACAGCAGTGGCCTTGCAAAGGTGAGACGGGACTAGGAGAGCACAGTGGAAAGTACACTCAAGAAAAAAAACAATGGGGAGAGTCATGTGTTGTTTCTCCTTATATTTGGAGTGCAAATGACTAAATACTCAAAAACTCACGTCCAGTTGACATGCATTCAACACATCTGCACTTAGCAGCAAGTTCACCCCAAGTACTTCCGAGTTTTTGTAGTATGGTGTAGTGTTAAGGTATAAAGGAAAAGAGTACAGGACAACGGGATGGGCTACACAACACAGCAGTGGCCTTGCAAAGGTGAGACGGGACTAGGAGAGCACAGTGGAAAGTACACTCGAGAAAAAAAACAATGGGGAGAGTCATGTGTTGTTTCTCCTTATATTTGGAGTGCAAATGACTAAGTACTCAAAAACTCACGTCCAGTTGTCATGCATTCAACACGTCTGCACTTAGCAGCAAGTTCACCCCAAGTACTTCCGAGTTTTTGTAGTATGGTGTAGTGTTACGGTATAAAGGAAAAGAGTACAGGACAACGGGATGGGCTACACTGAGCTCCTGGACACGTGCCTGCAGACTGACACGCATGCTGATGTGGCACATCTGTGCTCCTGGGCGACTCCGAACATGAGAACTCTCCCCACCCTCAAGAGGAGACTGAGATCCACCAGAACTTGAAGGTTTAGGCAGACTATTTTAACAGCTGTAGACAGGTGCAAATTATCCTAGCCAGTTGTCAGTTGTGGCAGTTACGTGTTGAATAATTAAGTAAGAAGGTACTGAGTCCAGAGATCCTGGGAGCTGGCCAGTAACTCCATCCATTGTCCTTGGTCCCTGTAATTTTAGCTCCCTACACCTGACACCTCATCTGGAGCAGAAACAGCTTAAACTAATCTTGTTTTGCTTCAAGGAGAGACTGTCTAGGCTTTTGAATTATTGCAAAAAAAAAAGTTTAGAAACTTGAGTTAAATGACCCACATCAACCTGTCCTGCAT